>NW_005871619.1:272870-275052 GCF_000147115.1 Myotis lucifugus | reverse complement strand
CCAGGCGGGAAACTTTTGGAACCCCTTAAAGAGGAAGCGAGGGCTTGAAGTTTGACCCCTCGGCCCCCGCCGGCAGGCCCCCCCCGCCTGTGTCTCACGTCCCGGCAGAGCCGGGGCGCAGGTGTGACGCGAGGCTGCAGGGGAGACTCGTATCTACGAGGAGAGCTGGGAGTAGCAAAGGACGCTGAGCACATGCGGAGTCAGCGATTCTGCGCCCGCCTCCCGACCCATCGCCAAGTGCATTAGGGGAGAACATGCAGCCCTCCGAAGTCTGGGCGCTTCCCGGAGTATCTCCCGTGCGCCCATACCCCAACCCCCAGGCCGCATTCCTGCCCATTCCCCTTCCTCCGCCCCACTGCGGCCTCCGCGATTTTGAAGTGGTCGGATCAAGGTCTTGGGGGAGGCAGGCGAGGACGCGAGAGCTTGGGAGACTTCTCCAAGGAAATCCTGGGGCCCCGGGATGGGGGGTGGGGGTTGGGGAGGGCTTGGCTGCTCTCGCTGCAGCCAGACGCCCACCGTCTCCCGCTGGGGGAGGGGGTCTCCGAAACTGGCTTTGACCCTGGACTTCTCCGCCCCATGCTCCTCAGCGATGCAGATTTGATGCTGCTGGGAGCCGCCTGCTCACCGCCTGCAGGACGCCTTGAGTCCACCTGGCAAGTTGCTGACACCGTCCCACCATCCAAAACCAGGGCTGCGGAGTCCCTCTGCACCCCACCCCCAGCCGCTCTAGGCGGCGGATTATCTAATTAACACGTGCTTGGCTGTAGACCCCCGGACCGCAGAGATGTGTTTAGTAATTCAAGCAATGAGGATTATTTTATTTTAGCTACTAAACGCAGGGAGGACAAATACACAAGCTAAGTCCATCGATTTCTGCCGAAACAAGGAGTAGAAAAATCTTTCTACCTCCAACAGCTGAATTATGTCAGGTGTTTAAAGGAAAACAAGTCCATCCTCACACACTGGGGTGGCTGGCGCCCAGCTTCCCTCCTCACTGCAATTTCCAGCGACTTCTACTCTAGATTTGACTTTTATTCCCGGCTTCTCAATGTTAGAATCAGCTGTAGCTCTTCCAGGGACCGTGATGCCGGAGAGCTTCAGCTGTATTGATTTTTAGATGACTTTAACGCTACATCGCATTTTCCCCAAACTACATCCCAACTTTAACAAATCCCCAGGCACACGAAGAGAGGCCCAGTTGGGTCCCCTGATAAAAGCGAAATGGCTATTCTCCATAAATCTGCATGCTTATTCCGAGCTAATACATTCATATATTCGCATTTCAAAATCAAGGTTGTGGAGGAGCTGTAATTTGAAAAAGTGATATACTCCTCAGTGTCCAGTCTTGGGGGGTTTGAAAGGCCACGCAGACAGCTCTCAGGAGAAGGTAACCTTATAAGAAGCACGTGGGATGCATTAAGGACATTGACACAGAGGCCACATGATGGGTAAGTTCAACATCAGAGACATTTGCTCTCTCTAATAATTAAAAACCACAAGGGAAATTTTTAAAAATCAAGTCTAATTAAGGTCTGTCCTTCATGAAACTCCTGGCTCCAACTAGTGTATGCGTGAGCTTTTAATCTGAAGAGGGTCAGTTCAGGTTTGCAGATAAGCTGGTGCATTAGAGATCTAGCGTCTGCAGCCTTAATGGATGGCAGAGCTGCCTCCTCAGAAAATGGTGCGGCAGGAGTGACAGCCCCCACGTCTGGCCCCGTGGTGGACTCTTCGAGTTCTGGATCCGGACTGAGAACGACGGTGCTGGCGGGATTTGGGGAACAATGATTTTCTTTCCAGGTGTTTTAATGGCGGTCACATGCGGCCGTCCTCTTGTGGGGTAACATGGGTTTTCCTTCCTGTCATTCTGGAAGCCCTTCTCTAAGAAGGAAGCCACCTCCTATAGTATTGGGGAGCCATGCAGGGAGAGGGAGGAGAAGTGAACCCCTCACTCCCTGATAATACCCCCCCCACACACACACCTCTTCAGCTGGCCTATTCTCCCTCATAGCATCTACAGCAGTGGTTCCCAAACTTATTTGGCCTACCACCCCCTTTCCAGAAAAAATATTACTCAGCCCCTGGAAATTAAATTTTTTAAAATTTTAATAGCAGTTACTCATCGCCCCCAAATGCACCTGTGGCCATCACCGCCCCCCTGGATCGCTGCAGCGCCCACCAGGGG
>NW_005871619.1:250817-270895 GCF_000147115.1 Myotis lucifugus | reverse complement strand
GGATAGATTGAACTGCCCTGACTGATGTGGCTCAGTTGGTTGAGCATAGTCTCATGTACCAGGAGGTCATCGTTTCAATGCCAGGTCAGGACACATGCTAGGGTTGTGGGCTCTATCCCCAGTAGAGGCATAGGGGCATATAGCCAATGAATGTTTCTCTCTCATTGATGTTTCTATCTCTTTCTCTCCCTTCACCTCTCTGAAATCAATAAGAAGATATTTTAAACAAAATAGTTTAAACTAAAAAAAACCCTTGGAAAAACTGCCTTTTTGTACTATCTTTCTTTGGTTTCTACATTTATGCCTTGTGTGTTAAGTCCTGTGTCTCAGACACTGTGTTAACAATGAAGAGAAAAATGCAAAATGAGACTGAGCCTTAAGTTTGCAGATGATGGGAACCAAAGGATGATGGGAACCAAAGGTTTGCCATAGCCCCCACCCCCTCCAGAAAAGCCTGTGCTTTTGGGATATTGATAGTTAATCTGGTTATTAAGAAACAAAAGACTCAGCCCTGGCTGGTGTGGCTCAGTTGGTTGGAGTGTCATCCCATACACCAAAAGGTAGTGGGCTCCATTCCCCATTGCACATACCCAGGTTGTGGGTTCGAAACATTGACGTTTCTCTCTCTCTCTCTCTCTCTCTCGCTCTCTCTCTCTCTCTCTCTCTCTCTCTAAAAAATCAATGACAAATCAATTTTAAAAATAAGAGAAGCCCTAGCTGGTTTGGCTCACTAGATAGAGCATCGGCCTGGGGACTGAAGGGCCCCAGGTTCGATTCCGGTCGAGGGCATGTACCTTGGTTGCAGGCACATCCCCCGTAGGGGGTGTGCAGGAGGCAGCTGATCAATGCTTCTTTCTCATCGATGTTTCTAACTCTGTATCCCTCTCCCTTCCTCTCTGTAAAAAATCAATAAAATATATTTATAAAAAAATAAGAGAAGTGAAAGATGAAACAAGATATATATATGAAAGAAACAAGACTCAGAAAGAATCTTGACCCTCCCCCTTTCCTGCCCAAGAGGTTCAGGTAGAAAACCCTGCTTCAGGAAGGGAACCTTAGCATAATCACCTCAGCACTGGACTTGACAGGAAGACTGCAAGCAGAGCCTGCAGCCCACCCCACACCTGTGTTCCATTGTATCTGGGTTGCCCAGCAGGAATTTTCCTGCCACGTGTGCTCTGCTCTTCCTCAACTACCTGTAAATCCCCCGTTTCACATCTGAAATCTAAGACCCTGCTCCCTCCCACCATGTCTCCTTTGTCCAAAATGTCATACATACGCAATGTTGCCTCCATGCCTTTGGAATTCTCATGCTTATGTGAATTCCCCATGCGCAACGGGCCAGGAGACCCTACAGACAGCATCCCCGTATCCATATTGCTCAGGTAACAGACCTGGCCACTAGGGATGTATATCTGGGATTTGGGGGTGCTGATCTGCATGTCGTCCTTCCTGTTTACCCCACTCCAGGGCTTGGTTCTGTTTTAGGCAGTTAGACAGACATGAGCAGAGCAAGTACGATGGGCCGCGGGCAGAAAGCCCTGGGTGCTTAACAAGGGGGGAAACAAAGACCTGGCCCCCAGGGTGGCCTTTCCTCCCTGACCTTTCCTCCCTAAAGATAGCATCTAGGCCTCACTTGTATGTCAGCTCCAGGCCCAGAAAAGTAGTAAAACCAGACAAGTGACACCATGGCTGCCTCAGAACCAGCTGCATTGACTAAGGACCCCCTGCCCTGACACTGACCAATCAGTGGAGACCAGGACCCTGAAAGAGCACACCTGGGAAGCTGATGAATATTCTATTGAAACCCTCCCCTGAGACCTGCCTTAAGATTCCCGCCTGCAAGAGAGAGAGCAATACACTCAGGACACAGGACCCAGTGAGCACTCTTCCTTAGGGGAGCACTCCTGTGCCATTCCCTTCCCCTTTCTTCCCTCTAAGGGGCCCCATGAGGCTTGCAACCAGGGGAGCAATGGACAGCAGCAGCTCGTCCCAGGCTCACCCCCTGAGCCTGTCTGAGGCCCCCTTTTCTCTGACCTCCCAGTGAGCCAGAGCAGCCAGCCCAGGCTCTCCTGCTGCTTCTATTCCCTTCCTTGTTCGCTGTCCTGAGTGTGGTTTTGCTTTGGCCAAGGAATTCTTGCTTGCTTTGCTGCACGTTGTCTCTTGATTGAAACCTTTCCTTCAAGAAGACAAGACCTGAGGTCCCGTCGTCTCACTGGTAACAGTTCCACCGTCCTCTTTCCCCGCCGTGACCTCACTGTTCTGTCTTCCCCGTTGCTCCCCTGGGGAAGATATGGGCGAGGAGGCTGGGAGACACCGGCGAGGAGCCCACGGAGCAAGTGGACGCCTCTTCCCGTATCTCGTATTCTTCTGGAGTTCACAGTTCTCTTTTCCATTGTCATGATTAATTAATATTAATGGCAGTGCGGGCAGTGGCAAGACCAGAAGTGGGTCGCTGGCCGCAGACCCATTCCTTTGGCTGCACAGGCGTCTTCTGCCAAGTGCTGGATGCGTTCTGGTCACCGTCTGAAGGTCTCCAGCGCTTCCCTTCCCTGCTGCGAGTCTGGCAGAGGCCAGATTCGAGGTGTGCCTGCAGAAGCACCTGCTTTGAGGGGGGCCGCTTGGGGACAGAATTGTCCTTTGTGTGGATTTACCTGTTTGTCGGAGGAGGAAGAAGCAAAAGAGTGAAGGAGGGAAGGAATGAAGGAGAAAACGTAAGCCAGGCTGCACTGGGGACAGGTGGAAGCTGCATCGTCACAACCCCTCCCAGGGCATCCCCGGGCTCAGTGGAGTTTCAGAACTCCTGTGGGGCCCAGTGCCATCAGGTCAGCTTCATCCCCCTGGAGAGAGAAGCAGCATGGGCCCCGGAAACCACCTCCCATCAAGCTCAGGGCACAGAGCCCGCCCGAGCTCAGGGTGCAGCAGGGGTGGGTCATCCTGTTGGGGGTCAGGGTAGGGGAAAGCAAGGGACCTCAAGAGACAGATAATCAGGCAGGGTCCTTGCTGTGTTTAAAGCAGCCAGCATGGCCCTTGACCTCCGATTGTCCCCAGGGGCTGCCTGCTATGAGGCGAGGGACATTCTCCGGTCTGGCAAGGCCCTCAGCAGGGACCCAGGGGGCGAGGGCAGCGCTGCAGTGCCCTTCGGTGCCATAATAAAGAAGGCGGGGGAGGGTCCCAGGCAGCAATGGAGGGCCCATGCATGCCCGGCCCCTGCTGTGTGTGAGCTTCTCTGGCCTTCCCCTTGACCCTCAGGGACACCCCCAAATCCCACCCGCAGAGAGAGGCTGGGAGTGTGGGTGGACAAGCCTGGAACAGGTATGGGAAACTCATTAAAAACCCAGGAATTCTACACAGTGACCCTCAGCCTTGGCCTGCAGACTGAAGGGCCCATGGCCACCCACCTGGCTCAAAAGTGCAGCCAGCCCCTGTGAGCTGCTTCTTAGCCAGCCCTCCTGCCCCCCATCCTCTGCCCCATCCCCAGAGCAAGCATGTCCGCTGACCCCCACCCCCAATTCCATTCTCTGCTCTCTCCCAAAGACTCCCCCTAGGCTGCTTGCAGAGAGAGCTACACTAGCTCCCAAATCCATCAGTCTCAGCTTTGACCTACACATCCGTGCAGACAATGAGCGGTCCCCAGACACGGGGCCACAAGACACCGAGGACCTAACATATCGTTCCAGTATGCGCTCCCTGAGGAAAATTTCAGGAGCTATTAAAGGAAGGAAATGAGAGCTTTTGCTGTTAAAATATGAGCAATTGGGATTAAAAAAAGATGTCTTGGAGATAAAACATAATTTTGGAGAATAAAAGAGAAACAGTAGAGGCAGTAGATGGTGGGATAGAGCTGAGCTCTGGCGCGATGAATTGAGCCCAAAGCAGTTCAAGGAAGTGTGGCCACCCCCGAGCGAAAAGGCAAACAGGTGGGGACTACAGGGACTATTTATGAAGAAGGGGAATCAAGAGGTCCTTTTTGTTTTAATGTCACAGGTTCCAGGAAGGGAGAACGGAAATGGTGGCGGTGAAGCAATGATCAAAGAAACAAGATGTTTTCCTTGAGCTGAAGTCAAAAATGCTCCCCACCCAGCTGGCAAGGCTCAGTGGTTGAGCGTCGACCTATGAACCAGGAGGTCACTGGTTCGATTCCCAGTCAGGGCACATGCCCAGGTTGTGGGCTCGATCCCCAGTGTGGGGTGTGCAGATGGCAGGCAATCAATGACTCTCTCTCATCATTGATGTTTCTCTCTCCCCCTGCCTCTCTGAAATAAATTAAAACATATTTTTAAAAAATGCTCCCCCACTGCTGGGTGGAATGATTTTAAAAGGCACTTAGGGATTCCAAGGATAAAGAGGAAAAAAATTTAAATGTGTGTGCGTCTGGGGGTGTCCCTAGAAGAAGACACAGAGTCAGCAGAACAGTGGGGCCACGTTAAAACCTCGTCTTTCCTGTGGAACAGAGAGAGGAAAGCGTGGTATATAGAAACGTGCCATTTCTCATGAAGACCTGACGCATGAAATACTCCAACCAATTGGAAAAGGGAATCAGGAGGAATTCAAGGAGAGGAAGGTGCCCTTCATAAGACAGGGACCAATGATACGAATAAAACTCAGAATTGAATCTGAACAGCTGTTGATAATGTGACTGAGAGACTTCATACATTTTTAAGAAAAGATTGTTTTTTTTAAAAAAATATTTTTAAAAAATATGTTTTATTGATTTTTTGGAGAGAGAGGGATAGAAAGATTGAAACATCGATGAAGGAAGATCATCGATCGGCTGCCTCCTGCATAACCCCCACTGGGGATCATGCCTGCAATTCAGGCATGTGCCCTGACCGGGAGGTAATGGAACCTGTGATCCCTTGGTTCCTGGGTCAATGCTCAGCTGCTGAGCCACCCCGGCCGAGCTAAGAAAAGATTCTTGAAACAGGAGGTGTGATGTCAAAACACAAGACCACAGACCCATGGAGAACCAAATTTCCAGGTTATTTCACCAAGTTCAGGCGGGAGGGGTGGGAGTGAGGGGAAAGGGTCAGCGTCAGCATGATGGAGTGTGTGTGTGTGTGGGGGGGGAATTTGGAGAAGGAGGGGAGACAGCCCATCCCATCACAAGGACTGAATCCTGACCCCGGATTCACCTACTGTCCTGCCTCTTCACACGGCCTCAGCCTCCTCGTCTGTAAAATGGGAGATAAAGCACATTTCATTGGATATTGTGAAATTAACACATAACATAAGCCAATCACCTCACGGAGAGCTGGCACATTTTAAGTGCTTAATAGTTACTAGCTATTACTTTAATTAATTAATGATTATTATTATTGATGGTGATAGGAAAATATAGGCTCAACAATATTTAGTTTTGTGTGTGTGTGTTTTTTTTCTAATTTGAAAAGCCGAGGACTTAGGTTAGACCATTATAGAAACTTACCAGAAACCCTTTCAATGTTCCACACTGGGTTTGAAATATTGACCTTCCCTGCCTGGTGACAAACCCATGTCCCCTGGGGTCCTGTGGAGTGAGAGACTTCCTGAGGACCTGGATGGGGGGAGGCAGGCGGGTGCCCTGTACTAGGGTGAGCTGTGCAGGTGCAGCCTGACTGACCACGGTTGGGTTGGGTTTGGAGGCTGGAGTTTGCTTGCTTTTTCTGTTGGGTTTGGGCGTCTCCCCTTCAGGTGGGTGGGGGCCAAGTCCAGAGCCAACAAGAAAGAACCTGACAAGGAACGTCACGGGTGCCGGACTGTGTACACAGCGGATGGCAACGGTTAGTTTCCGACCACAGGCGTGGGATGTGACTCAAAGCCAGCACCTCACGCAGTGGCCCCTCAGCCAGCCACGCACCCGCAAAGGGCCTTCCTCCCAGCCTGAGGAGAGCAAGTCCTGAGTGGCCCCTCCCACAGGCCTGGTACCAGCTGCTTTCCTCTGGGTGGTCCTCCCTTAGGGGTCCCTGGGGACAGCGGGGGTTTGGGTTGGGGGCAGGGAAGACCCAGCAATGTCAGGAGTGGACTTGGGGCTTTGTGGGGGGTTGGAGGATCTCTGGTAGAAATTTATCTTCTGGGGAAGTATGTTTAAAGCCTGACACTTATAATGATAACTCTTATCAGGGTTACTATTTATCAGCTGCCATATGCCAGGCTCTTACACACTGTATCTCACTTAATCCTTGAGCACCACGGGCAGTGGGCGTGATCATCCCCGTTTACACGAGGGCACCAGACACCCAGCGAAGTTGAGGAGCTTGCCCACAGTAGGGGGAGGAGAGGCTGGACCCAGCGCTGGAGTAGCTGAGCCACCACGTAAATTCAGGGTGATTTGGAGGGCAACGGATTTATTTAGGCTTTTCTTTGATCAATACCCTTAGATTGCTTTCTTTTATTTGGTTTCGAAAGAAAGTGCTCCAGTGGATCCATAGTCTGTAAGGATTCAGAACAGCAATGCTGTGCCCCCGAGGAGTGGAAGCACCCTTGCCTTAGAGGCTGGAAGGCTGGTGCTGTCTGTGCAGGTGGCGACTGGTGGTGACCTTGCCTTTCACGCTGCGTGGGAACGTGATGGCCGCAGTGCTTTTATTTTTCTAACTCTCTGTGATAACCTTGGGCTGGCCGCTTTGTACTGGAAGCTCAAGGCTAAATAAATAAGCTCATATCTTTGACTCCCTGTTGTCACCATGTTGGACATTGAACTTGATGGGGTCCCTTGATGGAAACCAAGTGTGAACCCTGGGGATGAGCCTTCACAACCCAGGAAGGACAACCAAGGGTATGAAAGAGTCTGTGGCTCTGAGCCCCAGGATGGAGTTGGTGAGTTCGCATGTCCATCTGACCTGCGTCCTCATCAGCATTTGCTCCAGGGCTGCCCATTCCCCTTCATTCTCTCCACCCCCCACCGCACCCTGATTTCCCCTCCCCCTCTCCTGGATTTCCTCTGTCCTCTGGCGTTCTGGTTCTCCCCTCCTCAACCCCTTAAGTTGGAGATACCAGGTGCAGTCCTGGTGCCCTCCTGTGCCCTGTGGGGCCTCACCCAGAACCATGGCTTGAAAGATCATGTCAGTTTAGAGTTGCAGCTCAGCCCCTTCTCAACTCCCAGCCCTACCACTCTAGCCTCTGCCTCCTGGACAGTCCAGTGGGGTGTTTAATACATCCCAAGTTCAACAGGACCCACTGGAACTTCTGCTTCAGTAGCTGCTCCCCTCACCCTCTCCCTGCCAGTCTCCTCCACTCATCCTTCCATGAATTCAAGAGAACCTGGACTCTTATTGCCCTCACACCCCATATCCAACCATCAGGAATCAGACGGCTCTACCTTCCAATTTACCAGAAACTGACCACCCATTTCTTATTCCTCAGCCACCACCTGGTCCGACCTGCCATCTCCCACCTGCCCTGGCCTCCTAGCGGGTCTCCTCACTTCCTGCGAGCTTTGCTCAGAGACTACTCCTGTCTACTGGCAATCACACCAGCCCCCTTGCTCCCCACCCTGCCCAGGCGCTCCCTGACCCCCCCATACTGTTTCATCTTCTAACCAAACTCACTCCCTCCCTCCTTCCCTGCCTCCCTCTCTCCCTCTCTCCCTCCTTTCCTCCTTTCTTCCCTTCTTTATTTCTCTTTCTTTCCCTCCACAGTGCTTATCATTTCATAACAAATCATACAAATGAATCAGACAAATGACTCATGCATTCTGGTCACTCTTCTGTCTCCCTGCACAGCTCCCTCCCACGGCCACACAACTCCAGGTGGGCAGCAGCTGTACCTGTCTTCTTTACTGACATCCCAGATGCCTCAATAGAGCTTCACGCTCTAGGTGCTCTGTGCATATTTGTGAAGGAAGGAAGGAATCGCAGGGGCCCCAAGATTGCTCCCAGGGCCCCTCTTCTTCCCTAGAGCCCAGCATGTCCTACAGGCCGGGAAGCCCTTAAATGTTCTCTTGGCTGCTGTGGTTCCTGCCACTGCGCATGCTCTGAGGTCTACTCGGCCCTCCAGCCACTCTAGAGCCCAGCGACATTGCTCTGGGGAGGGGGAGGCTGCACTGCTTCCAAGTTGGGTTTGGGCCCCACAGGTGTGGACACGCCGGGCAGTGAGGAGAAGTCTGTGGAGGGAAGGCTGGAGGGACAAGCTGAGGGCACAGAAATCTTGTTTGTTTCTGCAGAAGAAAACGCTAGTAAGTCAAACTTTCATGAGCAATAGTGATATAGGGTTTTAAGCCATTCTCAGGTGAGTGGGCACAAAGAATTGCAATTCTTGGCAAAGATCAATGATACGAGTTTTCATCATTTTGTCAGTAAGACGTAGGAGGTATGGAAGTCCCCCTTGACACGCTCCTATAAAGCCAGCACACAGCGCTGCTGGACACTTTTCTGAGGCAGGATTCTTCTAAGTCCATTTATTTCCCATAGTCTATGCTGATTCCCTACTTAGGCACTTTTGTGCTAAAATGCCTTTGACAAAAGTCGTGTTCTTTGAGTTAATGTGAGCAGACCAGTTACTGCTGCTCCTCCCCGGGTCCTGCCCTGGCCTCACAGCCTGGGCCTCCGGGTCTGGTTGCTGGAAGGAGCTGGGCCTTTCTGGCAGCAGCTCAGACAGGCTCCGTCCTGCCTGCTGTTCGAGAAGCACTACCCAGTCCCAGGGCCCAACCAGCCCAGTCCGCAGCCTCCCCTGCCTCCTCCATGTCACATGCATATGCACACACACACCACAGACACACACCACACACACTACACACATGTGCATAACATACACCATACCACGCATGCATAACTAACACACGTATGCACACCACGGACACATGCCACAGACACATACATAAAACACATGGCCACAGACACACACCACACACAGGTGTATAACACACACACCACACATACCGCAGCACCCACACGACGTGCATAACACACAAACATTATGGCATACACACACACAGACCCCATATACACCACACACACCACACACACGTGCATCACACACACCACAGCAACACACACACACCACACACACATCCCACTATAGACACAAAACACACCCCACAGACACACACACATACATAACACACACACACACACACACACACAGAGGAGCAGACGATCTGGGAATGTTGTAAGTCATCAGCCACTTGGCATCTGCTCTCAGTGAGTTGGTGCAGGTCCCACCTGGCCCTGCCCAGTACTGGACCTGGGGCCTGCGTCTCTGGAATGAATATAAAGCAATTCTCCCCAAAGCGTCAGCAGAAATGGGCTAGGACCCTCTCTGGGCACTTGGACTCATGGTTTGGAACATGGGAGTGGGGAGGGTTGCTATCCTCAGGGGGCGGGGATAGTAACCTACAAGTTGTGCCATTTACCCAGCAGATGGGGTTCAGTCTCTACCCTCACTGATATGTCTCTCCCAAAACCCCTTTTTACAATAGTAGCCCTACCCTGAATGTGCATGAGATGCCTTGTGTGCAGAGAAAATGAATCGTGTTTGTTCACCTAAGGTGAATCTACTCATCAGAGGAGTTTATGAACTTTGGACCACACTTTACCTGCAAATAGTCTCTCCTGTCCCAATAGCTTAATTGATGCAGGTTCTGAAGAGCCACCAGTCTGGCTGTGGTCACCCAGCAACGGCACCTTCTCTGTAGCAGGTCTGATTGGTCTCCGGGGCTGAAGGAATCAGCAAGACCTTTTGTTTTCTTTCAATTTTATTTTGGACTAGAGGCCTGGTGCACGAAATTCGTGCACTGGGGGAAGGGTGTCCCTCAGCCCAGCCTGCACCCTCTCCAATCTTGGACCCCTTGGGGGATGTCTGACTGCCGGGATCAGGCCTAAACTGGCAGTCGGACATCCCTTTCACAATTTGGGACTGCTGGCTCCCAACAGCTTGCCTGCCTGCCTGCCTGATTGCCCCTAACCGCTTCTGCCTGCCAGCCTGATCACCCCCTAACCACTCCCCTACCAGCCTGATCGGTGCCTAACTGCTACCCTGCTGGCCCAATTGCCCCCAACTACCCTCCCCTGCAGGCCTAATCACCCCCAACTTCCCTCCCCTGCTGGCCTGGTTGCCCCTAACTGCCCTCCCCTGCTGGTCTGATAATCCACAACTGCTCTCCCCTGCTGGCCATCTTGTGGCAGCCATCTTGTGACCACATGGGGGTGGCCATCTTGTGTGAGGGCATGATGGTCAATTTGCATATTACCTCTTTATTTTATAGGATTGGTCTCAGGAGTACAGCTTGGTGGTTAGACAATCATATCCTTTATATAGTGCCCCCTGGGTATTCAGACCCTCTTGTCTGCAATCCACCTTTGGAGCTGTGGACAGGGCTAGCAATCACTCATGTGACACTGGGCCAGTTTCTGAGCAGGTGCATCTTGGGAAATCCCATTTGTGGCAAATGCTCACCTGCCCCAGGGACCCTTCTTCCACGGGCAGAATCGTCATGCAGGGGGTCGATTGAAAACTATACTATGGCTGCGGTATCAGATCCGTTTGAGAAAGTTCAGTTTCTGATGGATTCTTCCTCCCTTGAAGCAACCTCTTTTCCTGGCTAGAATATTTGGGGAAGGAGGTGGGGCGTTAATGAAAGGATTTTCTTATGTTTCCAGTCTTTGTTTTCAAGGAACCGCAGAGAGCGGGTATTTCCAGGCAAGTGGGTAAATTCCCAGAAGCAAGTGGCCCAGGCATGTGAAACCCGGAGAAGAAAGTTGAGTTGAAACTGTATTCCACTTGTCTGACTAAGCTGCTTGTTTTCTTTCCTCCCCAAACAGTGACTCACCCAGTTCCTCCCTGACAGGTGTGCACAGAGCCACCTGCGCCACCTGAGCCTGCAGGAGCCCGGCTTCCAGACCCTGCTCAGGGTGGAGCCCACTGGGGCCTGACAGCCTCTGGGCACCATTCCTACAGGTCCATGGGAATGAGGACCCTCAGCTGGTCTGTCCACATCCAGCTCCTGGAGGCCTCATCAGCTCCCAGCCACGGGGAAGTACCAGTTTCATCGTTCTAATTAGATTCATGATCCATTGGTCTTTTGCTGTGAGAAGCTTTAGCCTCCCTGCTCAGCACGACCACTGGTGAGGAGGAGGGAGCTTTCTGTAGACAGCCCCCTGGGGAGCCCGTGCTGCCCTCATTCCCAGGAATACGTCCAAAAGTCATCAGCTCCTGGGGTACGAGTCCACTGTCCCAGCAGTCCTCTTAGGTGTCACCTGCTTCACCATGCTCTCCTGGCGGGCGCTCTAGGATGTCAAGGTGACACTCCAGCCAGCCAAGTCGGATCATCCGTGTCAAAAACCACCGTGAGAAGGATGACGAGTTTGGGCAGCTGTGGTCTCAAAGATCAGGAAGGAAGGCGGGCAAGTCCCTGGTGTCAGGATGTTGACCTACCGCCTGGACAGTGCACCTGAGGCAGGGCAGGTGTCTCAGGACCAGTTCTGGTTCCAGACCTTCTCTGGACCCAGGGCTCCTGATGTTTCTGTCCTCTGCCCAAGGGAGGTCCCCTGTGCAGGTGTGACCAGAGTCTAGTCTTTTGAGAAAGGATAAGGGTATCCATTAGGGGCTGGGAGGGTCCCTCTCCCACCGAGGGAACCTCTGGGCACTCTGTCCCCCTTCTTTCTTTTCCACCTTCTTTCCCCTCATGCTTGTCATCCAGCCCCCCGTCCCACCCACACCTCTCTCCGCAGCTTCCGGTGTGTTACCTCCCTCTTTCTGTGGCACTCAAGACGGGCACGCTGCTGCCTCTGGGCTTGCACCACCAGTGACCACAGCAACAGCTGACGCGAATGGCTTTTCAGAGTTCCAGGGAGGTTGCAGCTCCATGAGGTTCTTGCTCCTCCCAACAGCCACGTGAAAATGGAAAGACCATGGATTACTTTTCTAAAGATGAATTTATCAGGTTTTAATAAACATTTTTACATGTTTTAAAAAAGATTTTTTTTGTTGTTGTTGTTGATCAATATACAATAAAGCTTTTAGGGGTTTATATAATCTACACCACGTCTTCACTGTCACAAAGTCTAGGAGGAGAATGTGAATATAAAAACACTAATTATTCTCATCTTCCCTCACTGCAGGGCAAGAATAAATACCTTGTATTTTTAAAGTGCTTTCTATTTTTTAAAAAACATATTCAATTCACAATATAATTGGGTTATCTCAGCAATGCTGCAAGAGAGGGGCAGCAAGAATTATTATCTCTAGTTTACTTGTTGAGAAACTGAGGCTTCTGAATACCAAGTGATGTTTGGAGTCTCAAACAGATAACAGATAGCAGAGCTGGAATTCCATTTTAGATTTTCTGAATTTGTCTAGTGTGGACCTCAATGCTTTCCTACAATTATGGTTTCTGATGTAGATACAAGACAAAAAGCAAGCGCCCTGCACACGGTCCCTCTCTGGTCTCCACACACGACCATTCTGGAAGGCTCCGCCCACTGCCCGCCTCCAATGGCCTATGACCCCATCCGCTACAGCACACGCCTCTCACTAGCATTTCACACCCTTTTTCGTCAGTTTGTGCCACAGAAGCTAATACATAGGCGCAGTCTCCGGTGGCTCCACTGTCCCTGGTGTGGCGCTGGGGGTGGAGCTGCCCCTAACGTGGCAGAAGTGGCCTGGGCGGACTGGCCTCCGGGCCTGGGAAAAAGGGTCCTTCTGGACACCTTTCCTGAAGAATGAATGAAAGCAGCCACATGAGTTGGTGATTTAAGAAAATCATCGTCACCCATATCCTATTTGAAGCACTGGTATCGAACTGATCTCAATCACATGGCCCTTTTTACTGGACAGTGACCACACGTGATGTCTTGTCCACCCCAGTGCCTCAGAGCCCCTCTCCCACCACCACAGGGCCCCGGGGTGGACTTGGCCGTGGTAGGCTCAGCAGACGCGGAGCCCCGGTGAGCCCGGAAACCCATGTGGGGGCCTGCGGCCAGGGCCCTGTGCTCAGGAGCCGGAAGGAGTAGCTCAGGTAGGAAGTGAGGTGAAGGCAGGAGTGACGCTGTAGATCCGAGACTCTGTGCTCAGGAAGGAACGAGGGGAAACGGGGAAGAGGAGGAGGAGACTTCAGCGAGGGTCCCGGGAGGACCAGCTGCTGACGGGGGTCATCTTGTTGGCCTGGTCCTTGCTGAGCGAGGAGGCCTGCTTCATTCCCAGGCCACTGAGCTCACCTGGAAATTTTAGGGAAAACCAGACCAGCCAGTTTGGCGACTGGACGTACCTTCTTGTCTGTACTCCTCTCACTGAGGCTGAAACTTTCAGTTCACCTCCACGGGGGCTGGCCCCACTCCCAGCGGCCCGCCCAGCAGGAGTCCTCCTGCTCCACAACACCCATCAGCTGGGTCCCAGCTGCCTTCGCGTCTTCCATCGCCAAACTGCGCTCACGAGGATTGAAAGCCCCTCGATTGTCCTCCCTGTTTATTTTCCGCCAACGATCGATCCCACAATCCCATTTGTGCAGGAAGAATCACCCCTTCGCCGGCCGCCCTGGAGGTGGGGTTTGCTGACTCACACCACGGATGCCCGGCTTAGTTTTCACAAAGGGCACAGCCTGGCAAGGCAAACATCCTGGTGCCACCACTTCCTGCTGGAGGGACTTTGGGTTCAGTTTCTCACCCTCTCTGGACCTCCTCTGTGAATCGGGGCAAATGGTAAACACGGGCCCGGGGCCTGGCACGTGGGCTCCTCCATGAAACCTCAGCCCCTCTCCCCCCACATTAGCCCAAGACGAAGAACACCTGAAAAATTCACAGTTTATTCTGTGAGTCATTGAAAAATGTCAACACGTCCACCGTTTCATTGTGAACAAAGGGACAATTCAGAAAACCTTTGCTCCTGCAAACCGGGTGGGTCAGATGCCAGATCGTGCCGGTGGTTGAAGGGAAGGAGGATGTTTAATGAAACGTCTACTTGGCTTCTTCTCCAGCCGTCCACCTGGAGCTCATGAGCAGTGCGGGGGGGGGGGGGGGGGGGGGGGTTGAGGCCAGGAGACCGGAGGCTGGAGGCTCCAGGCCTGACTTCCGCACCCACGGCCGAAAGCCCTTTGGACCAGCATGGCCTTCGCCCGTTTAGCTGGCCCTGAAAGACCTTTGGCCCTGTGCTCTGAAGTCACTTTGTCAGATGTGGAGGGAGCATAGTTAGGACTGTGATCTGATGGACGATGGTGGGGTGCACCACTGCTCCTCGTGGCCCCAGGCAGTCACCACACCGCTCAGCTTCCCCGACTGACAGGGAGCACTTGCCTCCACCTCTGAGAGCTTTATCTAACCTGCCAGACTGTGCTAGTCACCCAGGCCTGGCTTGCTTCTAAGTCAGGCCATGGGAGCTGACCTGTCAAAAACCAGGCAAAGCCCTCCGGCCAATCACACCTTCGAGATCCCGAGGGCGGTGACTGGCTGTCCCTGCTGTGCATTCTGGTGAAGGTGATGGCAGGGAGGCGGGGCTCCTGGCGGGTCAGGACAGGTGAGGGTGCCAGGGAGGCAGGCCCGCCTCTGGGGGAGCCCTGCCCTCACCCTGCAGGAGCCCATGGCGCCCTCGTGCTCCAGCACTATTGCTGCCGCTTCAGCTAGGGCACCTTCGAGACAGTGAAGCCCAGGTTTGGCCAAGGGGCCCTGGTGTGTGCAAGGTACCGGGGAGGGAGGGGGGGCGGGAGGCACTGGGTTATTCCACAGATGATTCCACAGCCCGAGGCTCGGTTCCCAGCCAGTGGGTCCTTCTTTATCTAGAAACTAAGCTTCTTGCTTTTTTTTGTTGTTGTTAATCCTCACCTGAGGATATTTTATATTGATTTTTAGAGAGAGTGGAAAGGAGAGTCAGAGAGAGAGAGAGAGAGAGAGAGAGAGAGAGAGAAACATTGATTGGTTGTCTCCCACACGTGCCCCGACCAGGGCTGAGGATCAAGGATCACGCTTGCCTGGTCTAGATAGGTTTTGGAGCGAGATTTACTTGGAGGGAAACAGTCTGTGGTGGAAAATATTTGCACACAACCGAGCCAAGCCAGGCCTTTCTCCCAGGTGACAGGACTCGCCTGGGTCACATTGACGCCTATCTCTTGACCTGTAATCCCTGGCTCGCTCCTTCCGTTCAGGGGCCAGAGGTTGTGCTGGACAGCCCCGCCTTCTGGGCGTGAGGTTATACTGGACAGCCCCGCCTTCCGGGCGTGAGGTTATACTAGACAGCCCCGCCTTCCGGGCGTGAGGTTATACTGGACAGCCCTCTTTCAGGTGCACGGCCGTGCTTACTTTCAAGGCTCACTGCTCTCTCTCTTTCCCTTCCCTCTTACTTTTCAGAAATGCTTGGGATCCCAATTCCTCTTCTCTTTCCTCCAAATGATGACCATATTCCCTGGTTTGTTTGTCCACATCCAGCACCAAGTGTTTCTGCCGTCACAGTGCCCTGGGGCTGACAGCCAGCGATTTTGGAGCCAGGTGGGCATTTATAACCAAATGAACATAGAAATATCCACAAAGCAAATGTTACTGGTGACCAACAGCAAGAAACCCAAGGACGCGGGAGACTGTGCCTTCCCGACGCTCTGTCCATGACCGGCTGCCGACCTCGGGCCTCAGATGCTCTGAGAAACCCTCCCCGTCCCAAACAGACAGTGCCCCCCCCCCCCCCCCGCCCCGCTCCCTATCATCTGCCCAGCAGCCCTGAGAACCAGCAGGGAGAGACGGCTGCCTTGGATGCTCTGGAAGGACGAGTGCGGGAGCACCTGGAACACAGTGGCCCCTTGACACAGTTGTGTTGGTGTAAAGGAGCCAGAAAAATTTCCCCCTGGGAGCCCTGCTTCCGAGTTTCAAGGACAAATGGAAGAGAGTCGGTTCTGGAAGGCCCTGGGTACAGACACTTCCGGAGATTGTCTCCTGACTCCTTCCCATTAGCAGAGGGCGATCTGATCGCTCCTTGACCACCATGGGCCCTGAGGGGCGAGATGCGGGCTAGTCCACCTCAAGGTGGAAAGAGCTCCATGCGGTGGAGCACACGGACGGATCTGGAGCAGAGGCCGCAGCAGGAAGCCTGGCTTGGCCGGCTGCCCGCTGTGTGGCCTTGGGCAAGTTTCTGAACTTGAGCCTCAGTCTTGTCATCTATGAAATGGATCTAATAATAATATCAACCTACAGGTGGTATACCGTTCACATACACGAAGCACTTAGAACAGTGCCAGGCCCAACACATGTTTTGTGAAATGAGACTATAAAGCCGGCAGCTGGCGGTGGGCAGCATGGGGCGGAGAGGATGCTGGGAGACAAGAGGGTGGGCGTCTGGGGGAGGAGCGCCCTGCAAGGTGAATGCTACCTGCCTCCCTCGCTTGTTTTCTGCCTGGTCTCCTCCACCGGCCAGGATGGCAACATCACAGCAGACTCACCCGCCATTCCCTTTCCTGCCAAAACGCCTCTTCCAGGCCGTGAGCAAGAAGAGTCGCTGGCACAGGCGAAGCCAAAGCCCAGTTGGCAAGAGGGCTGCTTGGAAAGTGCTCAGCACGTGGGCCGGCTGAGGTCTCCTGCGCGTTCCCATCACCTCCTCGGCCCCCGCGGGCGCCTGGCTGAGCCCCGTTCCGCTGCGTGGAGGCAGGCGCCAGATGGACAGAAATGATCCCAGACTTCTTCCTGAACCGACTTCAAAATACAAAGAGGAAAAAGCCTGTTGTCCCTTTTCAGTGGTGAAGTTTCAGAAGCAGAGACAATTTTGAATTTCTTCCCTTCCCCTCCCCGCCCCCCCCAATTGGAAGTTTGGAGATGGAGGGATTGGGAAGACACTGGTATTTGTTGAGGAATTTCTCACCTCAACACCCATACCCTTCCCTATACTCTTCACTGCCCATAACTCCAGAAGTAGGTTTTTACTAAAGAGAGAGTGACAAGCACATAGACACACATAATTGATTTGGAGAAGTGGTCCAAGGGCCTGGGGAGATGTGAGGCCCGGGGGGGAGGGGCGGGGGGAGCCACTCTATGGGCATGGTCTCAAGTTCCCACTGAGGGCCTCTGGGCTCAGTCCCACCCCCCACTTTCAGGGGTCACCCCAGGGCATGTCCCCCACTCCCCTGATGTCCCCTATTGCTCCCACTGGGCCCAGCCAGCAGGCTCCCTTGGATTCCCCACCTTCCAGCTGCAGAGAAGTCCTGGGCAGGAGGTGAGGGTGTGCAGGGCCTGGCGGGTGCCTCAGCTCCTCCTGTGGGCAGCTGGCTGGCAGCATGGCCAGAAGAAGGCGGCTGAGAGGACGGGTGGTGACATGTGAAAGATGTCCGGCACAAGATCCGAAAGAGACGCCCTGTGCACGGTTGGGCACGTGAGCCTGGAGCTCAGGGAGGGGAGGCTGAGCTATACATGCAGGAAAGGAGGGCAGATGAGATAAGTGGTGTCATGGAACCCTGAGAAGTGAGCTGAGGACAGAAGAGTCGTCTGCGAGGCCCGGGAGCTTGTCGGGCCTGGTGTCAGTGCAGCAGCGAGGAACCCCGACTGGAGGGTGAGGAGAGACTCCGGTGGCTCCGAAGGTGCTGGCGCTGATGGAAGAGACAGTGAGGCAGGAGGGGGCTGGGCCTGCTGGGAGGCTGGGGTGCAGGACAGGCCCCCTGTGTGCCTTGAAGCAGAAACGGTTGTGGGAAGTGCAACTTCGAAAGGTGTATTTCTGCCCACGTTCCACGGGTGCGGGGCAGGGAGGGGACGTGAGCCCAGCATCATGGGCTTTGGTGTCTGGTTTCTCCTTGTGACCACACTGCCGTGGGAGGGGCAGAAGGCCCGGTCCCGGAAGTCCCCCTTACAATTCTAAGCTGTTGTCCAGGAGGACAAACAGCATGGTAGTCCTCTGTCACCGTCGTTTCTGTGAGGGGCTGGTTATCACGACGCCGCTGATGCCGCTGGGACGGAGCGCGGTGGAAAGGCCAGAGCAGGCTTCGGCGTAAGACTCTCGAACCCATTCGGGCAGACTGGAACACCTAGGTCTCCGGCCCCCTGCAAGGTCCAGAATCTGACAGCCACTCTTTGCCTGGCCCTGTGGGGTTTTCTTATATTCACACAGCTTAGTATTCAGCCAGACGCCAGGGGACCCCTATGCAGATTTCCGGAGCCCCTTCTGTCAAGTTCTGTGTCACACACTCTCATTGTCTCAGCATCAAAACTCCAACCTCTGTCTTCTCTGTTTAGCAAGATCACTTGCTCTGCTTGGCCTCGCCTCCCCTCTGCCACGATCGGAAAGGGCTGTAAGGCAGAAAACTGGGGGACTTGCAGGGCTCCCCTCACTCCTCCTCTCTCAGACACCTCAGCCCTGCATGTCTGATGTCCAGCATTGGCAAGCAGGTGTCTCGCTCACTGTGTCCAGTTTGATAGTGATTCATGGTAGGAGGGCTAGCCTGGTCCCACTTACCCCCTTCGAGAGATCAGGAGGCGGAGATGGGGGTTTTAAATCTGTGCACCCCCAGCCCGTACAGAGACAAGCCTCCTGGCTGATGCCTGTGGCAGGTGAATAAAGGCCCCACCCAAGAATGCCCACATCTCAGTGCTCCGAACCTGCGACTAGGCTGCCTGATACGGCACAAGGGACGTGGCTGATGAGATGAAATTAGGGATGTTGAGTTGGGGGGATTATTTGGGTGTGAGATGGCAGCAGGAGCAACACAGCAGGAAGAGGCGACGTGGGGACGGAACCAGAGGTAGAGTGGTGAACCTTGAAGACGGATAAGAGGTCGTGAACCAAGGAATGCGGCAGCCACCAGGTCCTGGACAAAGCAAGGAAGCAGATCCCCCCTGAAGGTTCCAGAAGGAATGCAGCCCTGCCAACCCCTTGGCTTTAGACTTCTGACTTCCAGAACTGTGGGAGAATGAACGTGGTTTGGTTTAAATCTCAGTTTGTGGTAATTTGTTACAGCAGTCTCCAGGCAAATAATAGAGTGCCTTATAAATATTTGTTCAACAGACTAAGTAGAAATGTCTTAAGGACAGTGAGGGTGCTCGATATTAATGTGCTGGTGATAATTAGCTATCAATTCTTTAAAAAATTTAAATTTTTTTAATTGATTTTAGAGAGAGAGGAAGGGAAAGGGTCGAACCAGCAACCTCTCAGTGCACGGGGTGATGCTTAACCAACTTTACAATTTTTAACAAGTTAGAGATGGAACAAAAGGAGAACTCTTCAAAAGAGGAAGAGCTGAAAAGAGGCAGGAAAAGGGCCCAGAATGTAAACTGGGGGTTGGGGCCCGGGCTGTCTCATTCTCATGACACATGACGAAGGGGAGGGGGTGCTTATGAGCTCATTCTCTGGATATGAGAGTCAGAGGGCCCTGCATCTGCTAACATTTGTCTCTCAAATCTTAGCTCAGCTTCTTGGACCCCGAAGGCCTGGAACCTTGAATGCAGAAGTCCTAGAGTCATGGACAATACAGTAGGAATGGAGACGATTGTCTGATAGACTATATTTATTTCAAGCGACTTAAGTTTACACTGAGATGGGATTCAAACCTAGGTCTTTCTGACCCTAAAGCTCAGGGCCTGAATCACCCTGCAATGTGGCCCAGCCCACAGGAGCATCTTGGGGGCCTTGCCGCCGCTGTACCTGATTGGCTACTGAACAAATAGGTGAGTCCTTGCCTAATCCCTGAGTCCGTACATTAATTCTCTTCAGGAATAAACTACTTGCCAGTGTTACTTCTCAATTTTCCCTTCTTGGAAGTAAAACCCAGCTCTGTCAATATGAAAAGAACCATTTTATTCACATCACTAGACCTGGGCTCCCTCCACAGCCCCTCCTTTGGTGTCCACTCCTCTCTAAGGTGCTAAATACTCAGCCCAGCCAGCGAACAGGAGAAAACGGGCCTTAGGGCTCTTTTCAGCCTCCCCTCTTTCTGCCAAGAATGGCTGGTGGTTTATTGCTACCAGCCATGCAGAAGGCTTGCCCCTGTCTTCCTTCCTTCCTTCCTTCCTTCCTTCCTTCCTTCCTTCCTTCCTTCCTTCGTTCGTTCCCTCCTTCCTTGCAACCTTCCCCTGTTAACTCGTAATCGCCTATCTTACTTCCGGTTCTCTGCACTACCTTCGTGGAAAAGTGTTATCACCGCGATGATATCTCCACTGTTATTTACAAAAAAACACTGCTGGTTATTCTCGGAAACGCAGACAGCTGCACTG
>NW_005871619.1:249793-250717 GCF_000147115.1 Myotis lucifugus | reverse complement strand
ATATTTTCATTGATTTCAGAGAGGAAGGGAGAGGGGAAGAGAGATAGAAACATCAATGATGAGAGAGAATAATTGATCGACTGCCTCCTGCACGCCCCCTAGTGGGGATCGAGCTGGCAACCCGGCATGTGCCCTTGACCAGAATCGAACCCAGGACCCTTCAGTCTGCAGGCCAACTCTCTATCCACTGAGCCAAACAGGCGAGGACAAGGCTTGCCCCTTTATGGGGTCATTGCTCCGAGCTCTCACCTCTGGGCTGCGGGTGGTGGGGGCTGTTCTGCCCATAATTGGCACCTGCCCCCTCACAATGCTTCATTTAAGTCTCAGTCCCTGAGCTAGAAATGAGTCTGCCTTTGTCCACACTTGCTCCCTTCCCCAGTCTCGGTGTGATTATCAATAGCTCTACGCGTTCGAGGACAAGTAATTCAAGACTCACACTGCGGTTGCCATTTGACTGTAATTATATAACCACATCTGTGCTCACCGCGTGCATTTCAGCGGGAAGTGATAAATACCAGCTTGCTGACGCTGGGGACTGGGACAGGGCTGAGGTGGTTGTGTTTCTTCCCATCCCCAAGAGACGGGTGTCAGGCCAGATGTTCGGCAATTACGGAATATTATGCATGCGATTCAAACTGCCACTTGGAAACACTGGGGGAGGCCTTCTGGTATGCTGGAAGCTGATCTTTCCTGGCATGACTGAAAATACGGGCGGGAGAGAGCAGGGCACGGGTATCTATTGATTAAGCCACACAGACCAACTTAGTGCTAGAGACGGCACTGACTTCCTAAAGCCCGTCCTGTGCTTCGGTGTGGATGGCCATTTTATTTTATTTTTTATAAATTTTCAAATATCTTTATTTTTTTAAAATTGTTTTATTGCTTAAAGTATTACAAAGAGTATTACATATGTCTCCTTTTTTC
>NW_005871619.1:212463-247373 GCF_000147115.1 Myotis lucifugus | reverse complement strand
GCCGGGGGAAGGAAGGCCTACTCTTGCACGAATTTCGTGCATCGGGCCTCTAGTACTATAGTAATGTGTTTAATGTGTGTCTTTTAACTTGAAGGCTATCTTTGTAAAAGGTGTACTCTTGTTCTATGGGTACATATTTTAATTCCATGTAAATGATGAAGAATGTGGTCTCCTGGGCCAGACAGCCTGATCTTTGTATTTCCCACCAAAACAGAGAAAGAAACACGAATTAGTTTAGCTGATTAACACGTGTTAACCTGGCCCCTCATTATCTCTCACCGGCTGATGCGTGAGACCCCAGTCAGTTGCTCAGACCCCAGTGGCCACATAAGTGACCCCTCCAGGCAAAGAACAACTTAATGACATTCCCTGAGTAGGACCTTTGTGGTGAGAAGTCTGAGTCTAATGAGGAGATAGAGGACACATAGTGGGCAAAACAGGGAAGCTGAATGTAAAGAACCCCTGGCAATGGCAGCAGAATAACTGTGACATAAGGGAACACCAAGGAAGGACAGGCTTGGGAGCTCAGATCTCGTGGAGAAAGTGAGGTTCGCCCCCTGGACGGCCAGGCTGAAGCTGGTGTGGAGCTGCTGGGCAGGCCACAGAGCACTCCCGGGGGTGCAGCGGATGTGGGTGCCACAGGAGCCTTCGAGCCTGAGCACGAGGTTGTAGGAGAAAGCTGCAGAGAGCTCATCACCAGGCCGAGGCTGCAAGAACTCAGAGGATGGGCTCTGGGCCCCAGTCTGGCCCCAGATCCCCGGATGTCCTCGCACCTACACCTGGACCCCTTCTATGCTGGAAATAGCAGGAAGCCTTTTCCTTCTGGCGTCCCTCCAGCGCCCTCTACTGAGAAAGCTTAATACTGTGCTTGCTTTAAAGGAGGCCGGCTGAGAGGAATTCTGTGGATGCTCACAGAGCAAGACACGGAGCAGGTGTGTTCACTTTTAAAAGGCCTTTCCGAGTTACAGGCAGACAAGCACTGATCTGAGGTCAGTGAGAAGAGCTATTTGGGAATCTTTGATTCAGGCAGAAGTCCAAATCCTGTTCTGATTTGAAGACAAAGGCCAGGGGCCTTGGTGGGAAAGGGAAGGAGGAAAATGACCTCACAGAGGGAAGGCACTGCTGTTGGTGCAGATAACATAACACAGGGACGCTAACTCTAAATAATGTTTTAACTTTCCGTCCAGTAGTCACCATACCTGCTTTCTCGTTATCCTTGCAGCAGGTCTTTGGGAGACAAGGTGGTGCAGGTCCGGTCACAGGTTGTCTGGCCTGTTCTAACATTCCGAGGTCTGTGAAGTAGGACGTGCCGGCAGGTCCGCTGGGATGGCAGCTCTGGCTCCAATGGAACGCGGCTCTGTTTTTATTATTGTTTACAGGTGTGCTCATTGCCGAGCGGCAACACACTCCCACGCTCTATCCACTGAGCAAAACCAGCTAGGGCTGCATTTTATTTTGATGTGCATGTTTAAAAAGCAACACTTCTTAACTCACGTGGCTGTATTTCCTTGGGGAGTCTCAGATTTTTCCGGGTAAAATGTATTAGTGGCTCCACGGCAGGTCTGCTCACACAGGGTGCTCTGTGGCCCCCCCCCCCCCTATCTCTCAGAGACAGATACTCACTCCTCTCCGCCTTGCTGTAGCAACCATCTCCGTGGTAACCCACGCCGCGTGCTCCTTCCACAGAAGTCTCCATTAGCCTTTTCCCCTGAGAAGAGTGCGCGTGATCAGAACGCCCTCATCTCTCCTGCTACCTCTCCCAGCAAATCTGGCGTCCGGTCAATTACCACCTCCCAGCCAGCCGTCACCAGAACACGGGCTGCTGCCTCTGTGCCAGCGATTAGGGGCCGACAGACTGTGTGTGTGTGACTGAGTCCCAGGTGCGTCCCGGACAGGGAGGTAATTTTCTACCGGGCGCCTTTGGCCTGAGCCACGGGCAGCGGGAAGAGGTACCTGTGGGTCAGGCAGAGCGTGTACTCCTCCGTGTAGGCTCCGGCTGGAGCCAAATAAAGCAAAAGGAGCTCTTTTTCTCCCTTGTGTATGTGATCCAGCGGTCTCACTTTAGTTTCTGTCCCAGTGGACTTACTTGTACACACACACACACACACACACACTCTCAGAGCAACAAATGAATGGATAAACAATATGTGGTTCACATACAGTGGAATATTATCCAGCCTTAAAAAGGGAGAAGCCTGGCAGAGTGGCTCAGTGGTTGAGTGGATCTATGAACCAGAGGGTCTTGGTTCAATTCCCGGTCAGGGCATATGCCCGGGTTTCAGGCTTGATCCCTGGTGTGAGGCGCGCAGGAGGCAGCCAATCAATGATTCTCATCATGGATGTTTCTCTCTCTCTCTCTCTCTCTCTCTCTCTCTCTCTCTCCCCCCTTCCTCTCTAAATTAATTAAAATTTTTTTAAAAAAAGGAAGGAGATTCTGAAACACGCTACCACAGGGATGAACCTTGAAGACATAATGCGGAGTGAAGTAAGCCAGTGGAAAAACGACGAACACCGTGTGATTCCACTGATCTGAGGAATCCGTAGGAGTCAAGTTCACGGAGACAGAAAGGAGAACAAATGGAGGTGCCAGGGGCTGGGGGAGGTTGGGGAGGATGGGGAGTCATTGTTTAGCGGGTATAGAGTTTGGGAGGATGGACAGTTCTGGGGGTGGCTGTACTACAGATTGTATGTGCTGGACACCTCTGAGCTATACTTCAAAATCGTTAAGGTGATACATTCTATGTTATACTGGTGGCCCTGTGCACAAATCCATGTGCCAGTAGCTCGCTGCCGCTTGCCTCAGCTGGTCACCCCGCTCCGCAGCTCCGTAGCCTGCTGCCCCACCCTCCTGTAGCTCTCCGCCGCTTGTGGATTGGTTGTTGGGACGTTACGGTGTCTTCTCTGTCCTGCCTGGGCAACCTGCTCTTCCCTCTGCTCCCATCCTTTGCTGACCCAGCCAACTCTTGTCATCCTTCCGTCAGGACTGACTTCACCCTCTCCCAGGAATGTCCCCAGCCCTCACGTCATGCCCCCTGCTGACCTTCTGTGACACGGGCATGCCCTTTACCGAGACCTCCTTACAATGGCTCCCCCTCTAACCCGTCAGCTCGGATCTGTCTCCCTGTTTGGTTCACTGCTCTGTTCTCAGACAGCAGCCCATCAGAGGTGTTTAATAAGCATTTGTTCAATGAATGAATGAACGGGGGTTGTGAGGGTTAAATGGGATACTGCACATGGCCCACACCCAGATCATCCCAAAGCAGGCAGATAGTTTAACTACTTTAGACTCCTCATATAAGCAGGATCATACTGCATTTGTCCTTCTGTCTGGCTTAATTCACTCAGCATAATGTCCCCCAGGTTACTAATTCTGTATTATATACTTAAACGTTTGCTAAGAGGGCAGAACTTAGGTTGTGTTCTTACCACGCACAGATAAACACGCACAAATGAAGAGGGCAGGAGGAAACTTTGGGAGGTGGTGGATGTGTTTATGGCAGTGATTTTCATGATGGGATCGCGGGTGTATATATAACCTCCAGACTCATCAAGGAGTGTGCACTAACTATGTGCAGCTTTTTCTAAGTCAATTTTACTTCAATCAACTGGGTGTTTGTTTTTTGTTTTTTGTGTTATTCCTATTAGAGCAGCGATGCTAAGCCCGAGTGTGTGGAGGTCACTGCCACCCATGCAGGGCCTCAGAGGGCACAGGAAGGTCACAGCAGGGCGGTGCCTGTGAGGGCTGCTGCTCCGGGGAGAGTCAGGCACATAGCAGCTCAGCTGCCCTAAAGAAATGGTTGCTGGATGCAGCTTCCTGTCCCTCATGGGAAATGTCACCTTGTTTTACATCGAAGTGTGTGCGAGCCATGGCTCGCAGCGTGAGCCCTGGGAAGGGGCGTGGGTGGTCAGAGAAGACTCTGTCTTGGGCGACCTTTTCACCTTCAGATGGCACTGGGCCTGTGGAAGGCTGGAGGTTGGGAGGAGGAGGCGGAGGAGGAGGAATGTGGAAATTCACTTTTAGGGAATTTAAGACATACTGAAGTATTTTTAGGACAGTGTTTGAAGACGTCTCATACTTCAGTTTGTTGTAGGAATAATCCGCTCTGATCTTGGACAGATTGCTTATATTTTCCCACCCTGCGTTCTCTCTTCTGTAAAGAGGGGCGATTTCTCTGCGTCTCAGAAGGGCGCACTGCAGACGGAAAGGACCGAGAGGGGACACTGATCTGTGCTGGGCACCTTGCTGTGTCCTGTTCATTGCACACCCTGGGCCTGGAGTATGGAGCCCCCGGGGGCACGGAGTCCCAGGTGAAGACAGGAGCACCTGCTGGGGGGAGCCCTGGGCCCTGGCTAACCTGCTCGTGTGGGAACCCGGGAGTGCTCCAGGGATGGGGTGTCTCTGCTCCCCTCTCCTTTCTGTCCTCTGTGAGCTCAGTTTGCTTCCTTCTATTTCTAAGCACGATAAGCAAGTTATTTTATTTTCATGAGTTCACTCTCCACCCAGATTGTCATATTTATAATAAATTACAGCACGTGTATGTGTGTCAGCAGAGAGGAAGGGTGGGCACGGGGAAGAAAGACTGCTGACGTGCTGTTCAGAGTGTCTGCTGGCTGAGCTGAGGAGGGAGCTGCATCTGCGACAGTCAGGCTTCTTTGATTGACGGGTGTCAGTGAAGTCAGCTAAAATGATAATATGCAGATTTTAGTCACAATGTATTCATTAGTCTAGCCAGGAAGCCCGAATTGATAGCTAATAAATGTTATGTCAACGATTCTGGAAAAATATTTTATTCTGGAAAATCCTTTTCTTCTGGGGGAAAAGAGATGTTCAGTTATCCTGTTTCTACTTATTTCCTGAAAATGATCCTGCTTTAGGTCAGTGATGGCGAACCTATGACACGTGTGTCAGAGGTGACACGCGAACTCCTTTTTTTGGTTGATTTTTCTTTGTTAAATGGCATTTAAATATATAAAATAAATATCAAAAATATAAGTCTTTGTTTTACTGTGGTTGCAAATATCAAAAAATTTCTATATGTGACACGGCACCAGAGCTAAGTTAGGGTTTTTCAAAATGCTGACACGCCGAGCTCAAAAGGTTCGCCATCACTGCTTTAGGTTGACCTCAGAATTATAAATGTGGCTGCACATTTCTGCGCTGTTCTGAAGTATGTGACTCTAATAATGAGTGTGTTTCTGCTACACTTGCCGACGTGTTGGGACCAGGGACGTGACTTCGTAACAAGGCGACCCAGAGCGCAGGTAAGAATCGGTGGGCCATGGGCCATCTTCATCGTGAGAATTAGATGATCTACATTCACTGCATCCACAGGCACAGAAGCAGTGCATTTCCGATGGCTTTTCCCCTGATGGCTTTTAACTTGCATTTGAAAACAGTGACTTGTTATAAAGCAGTGAGTTCCATCTTACAAGCCAAGGCGAGCTTGCGGCCAGCGGGTAGTGGCCATAATGAATATTTGAAGCCACACTGTTTTCTGTTGGCGCGGCAGCCCTGGTAACGATCCGTCCCCGCCCAGCCCCGCAGGAGCCCACGCCTGATTCACGGTGCAGGTGTTCTCCCCCCTAGGCTGGTGAGCCTGGCGAATCAGACCATGGCCGGGCTTTGCCTGTGGGAGGCAGGGCTCGCCTCCGTGGGCGGCGTTCCCTCCAGCTCCTTAGCGCGATGCCTGGATGGGGTCCCCGCCTTGCAACACGGCCCTTCAGCAGGGACACATGCAGGGACAGTGAGGACTTGCCACAGCCCCCGTGGGCTCCTGGGAAAAACAAAGCCAAACGAGGCTGGCTTGTGTGTTCGCTGGTTTGCAGCAGCAAAGCCAAACTCGGGAGGGAATCTTCTGTTCCCGGGGTCCCTGGTCCGCATGTCAATGGTCACTCAGGCATTTACCTGGCTTGTCTGCAAAGAGCGGCAAGGCTAGACGTTGTGTTTGTGCCAGGGAGTTTCTGCCGGATGTAGGTTACATTTCCATAGCAAAGCGCTGGCCCGTGGAGAGCATCCGGAGAGCATCCGCTAGCTCTGACGGGAAGGAACGCGGAACCTCAATGAAGTGAGAATAATTTAGTTAGTGACCTGGGGACTGGTTTAGCGGATGGGAAGAGTGTTACTATGTAAACAGGAATACATTTGAGTGTTTTTTAAAAACATATTTTCATGCCCTAACCGGTTTGGCTCAGTGGATAGAGCGTCGGCCTGCGGACTGAAAGGTCCCAGGTTCGATTCCAGTCAAGGGCATGTACCTTGGTTGCGGGCACATCCCCAGTAGGAGATGTGCAGGAGGCGGCTGATCGATGTTTCTCTCTCATCGATGTTTCTAACTCTCTATCCCTCTCCCTTCCTCTCTTTAAATAATCAATAAAATACATTTAAAAACAAAACAAAACATATTTTCATTGATTTCAAAGAGGAAGAGAGAGAGGGAGAGAGATAGAAACATCAATGATGAGAGAGAATCATTGATTGGCTGCCTCCTACACACCCCACGCTGGGGATGGAGCACACAATCCAGGCATATGTCTGACCAGGAATCGAACCGTGACCTCCTGGTTCATAGGTCGAGGCTCAATCATTGTGCCACGTCGGTGGGGCTGCCTAGCATCTTCATGCCGCATATACTCCCCACCCACTAGTCTCTTAGTAGCTGTCTCTGTTATCATTATTTATCATTCCTCTGTTAATCCAGATTCATGGTTATATGACACATGAGATTCAAGAGGAATATGGACAGATGTATCTATCGCAGTCATCGCTCTTGTTTTGGGGAGATATCCCCTCCCCCCCGGAACCTAGGTTCAGCCATCTCCTGGAAAGAGTCCAAAAAATCAGGGGAAGACAAATAAGACAGTTGCTTTCCACTGACCGCCTCTCATATAGTGTTCTCTTTAAGGGGAGACAACCTGTGAGGTAGAATTGTACCCCAAAGTGGCAGCTGGGGCAGGAATCCTCTGAGGTTAAAAGAGCAGGGAGAGCCCCGGCCGGTGTGGCTCAATGGATAGAGTGTCAGCCTGCAGACTGAAGGGTCCCAGGTTTGATTCTGGCCAAGGGCACACGCCGGGGTTGCAGGCTCGATCCCCAGTAGGAGGTGTGCAGGAGGCAGTCAATCGATGATTCTCTCTCATCATTGATGTTTCTATCTCTCCCTCTCCCTTCCTCTCTGAAATCAATAAAAATATCAAATAATAAAATAAAAAATAAAGAGCAGTGAGAGTTTTCAGGGGGCTTTACGATGACAATTTGTGCTCACAGCCTCCATGTTGTGGTCCTCTGTTGGGAAGAAAGGGGTTAAAGTCCTGCCTCACCTCCATTCTCTCACTCACCGTGAAGAGGTTTAAACAGTTCCCATCTTGTCAATGTGCATGCGGCTGTGCCCTTCGGTCAGAGCGCTCCCGCCCGGAGACAGTGGACAACGGGGAGCTTTCTGGCTCAGCCCTGAGCATCTGGTGGCCTCTGAGTGTGACGGCATGTCGTTACAGCAGGGGCAGCAGGAGGGTTGGGATTCCGGTTTAATCTTCCAACATATGTTTCCATTAACCTCTCTCCTCTCCACTCCCACTCGCGGGGAGCCTGTCGTAGCTGCTGGGGAAGCCCGCCATGTGGGGGGGTCTCCTCCAAGCACCACTGGGCTTTCCTGAGGAACCCACAGGCAAACGGTTCACAGTTTCAAAGAGACCGTCCCTTGCCTTTCAAATGGTGCCTGCTTAACCCTTCGCACTGTGCCTTGTAAGCGTTTCCATGCCTTGTTCAGAAGATCGGTGGTCTCACAAGTATGATCAGGACCCAGAAGGTAAAGAGCCTTACAGTGCATCGCTTCACCTGGAAAACATAGCAGTTCTTTTCTCATTATAGTGACTGCAGCATCACATGTAGACACCCTTTATGCAAGTCTTCATGGACATTGTGTGTGTGTGTGTGTGTGTGTGTGTGTGTGTGTGGAGGTTTCAGAGCCAGACATGAGCCATATTTCCTGGGGGAGATGTTGAAGGTACTTTGTTGGAGGTATGATGCTCCCACCAGGATAAAAGCCAGGGGAATTGCACAAACTACTAGGCACAAATGCTCTGATAGACCTCAAGTTTTCGCAAGCATCTCTGAGTCCTCTTCACATGGTTGTTCTTGGCATATGGTGGGCGCTGGAAAATGGCAGCTGTTATCGATGTGTGGAGAGTGTGAAATGGCCAAACGTAAACAACCGATTTGAAAAAGAAAAGGGAGTGGGAATGTCAATCTGCAAACTGAAGACTCAAACCCATATTGTCTGACATATTCCTCATTCTACCACAGGTCCTTGGCACTGGGCAGTCCAATAACCAAAAGCCCATCACATTGCCCCTCGAATAATAAAGGTTAATGATAGATAATCCTTGTCTTTCACTTGCAATCCTGGGCTTTATGTAGAACTAACATGTTGGGAAAATGTAGTAACAAAACAAGTATCCACAAAACTGTCACAAAAACCAGATCATAACTACATTCTCTTCAGGATTCTAGAGTTTGTAGTGTAGGTGTTAGAGACACTAGTCAGGGCAATAGATGCTACTGGGATGTGCAGGAGACATGAGAATTCACAGGCAATTCTTTTCTAAGCTTGGCTTCCAGCTTCTTACCAAGTCATGGCTTCTATTCTAGCTTGTCAGACTCTATCTACTGCTACCAAAAATGTCCTCACCTGTGCCCTTGGAAATCTCTATTTCTGACTCTGGTGGGTTGAATAATAGCCCCTCAAGATGTCCACCTCCTAATCTCTGGAACCCCTTCCTATTACCTTACATGACAGAATTTGTGGATGTCATTAAGTTAAGGATCTTGACATGGGGAGAGCATTCTGGGTTATCTGGGCTCTAAGTGCAGTGACAAGTGTTCTTATAAAAGAGAAGCAAAGGAAGATTTGAGTACGAATAGGAGAAGGCCATGACCATGGAGGGAGAGATTAGAGTGATGTGGCCACAGCCAAGGAATGCTGGCAGCCACCCGGAGCTGGAAGAGGCAAGAAATAGATTCTCCTGAAAGACTTCAGAAGGACCAGAGCCATGCTAACACCTTGATTTCAGCTCAGTGGTGCTGAGTCTAGACTTCTGGTTTCCAGAACAGTGAGAAAATGCATTTCTGTTGTTTAAAGCCACCATGTTCTGGTAATGTGTTATAGCAAACACGGGAGACTAATATTTTGACTAACATGAAGTTGCTGGACATAGGACATATTTTTTCTTTTTTTATATTACGTATTTTTCCCATTTACTTTTTCTATAAAACAAAAATTGAGAGTCATCATATACATATACAAAGTATGGGCTAGGTGTGGAGAGGCATAAAATGTATAAAATAAATAATATGTTGAATTATATTAAATTTCTAATATTTGATCATTTGACCTACAAAGTGGCAGGTTCATAAAGTTCAATGTAATACTTCCTCTCTAAGCTTGTTTGGAAGGTTATCTATAATAATAAAAGCATAATATGTTAATTAGACTGGACGTCCTTCTGGATGACCTTCCAAATGAAGTTGCGGTGGCGGGGGCTGAGCAGAGTCAGCTGCCACGGCGGGCAGGAACCGAGCCCCTTGCATGAATTTTCTTGCGTCAGGCCTCTAATATATATTTAAAAGCCACGAAAATCTCTCATTTTGTATATTCGCATTTAATGTGACTTTGACATTCTTCCCACCAAGAATTGGGGGTGTTGATATTTCCTCTCTTGAATATATGCAGAAATGATGCCACATGCCTCCCAAGACTAGGCCATCAAAGGCAGTGCTGCTGCCACCTGGTTCTCTTAGACACTCACCTTTGGAGACCCAGGCCAGCTTGTAAGAAGGCTGAGGCTGCTATGCCCTGAGGATGCCCGAGCCACACGGAGACGTCACATGTAGGTGCTTTGGCCAACATCTCCAGCTGAAGGCCCAGTTGACCATCAGCAACATCTTCCAGACCTGTGCATGAAGATGATTCTGGAGAAGTTTCCGGTACTGTGGGAGGAATTATCGGGGAAGACTGCTTTACCTACTGCCTTGTGTTGCCTTTAGCCACAGAGACATGGGCTCCATTAATGAGGACCCTGGCAGGCTGGAGCATTGCTGTGAGAAGAAATGGAACACTTCTAATTACTTCTGAGAACCGAACCATCATAAAGCTAGTTTCTCCTTAACTCCATCATCTCAAAACCTGAGTCTCTCTCATGATTTCAAACTTACCTGATGCTAGACATCTATACCTATCTATGTATCTATGTATTTTTTATGTGTATCTCTATGCTCGATCTATTAATTTTCAATAAAGAGGTTCAAATTAGATTTGATAGAATCCTATTCTAGTCTGGATAGGCTAATTTTAAAAACAAATCACTCCCTCATCCCAGTGGCTCAACATGGGTTTATTTCTTGTTCACATGAGTCTGATGTGGTCAGATGGCTTTCTTGGGTGGTTCACTTCCAAATGCTAGCTGAAGAATCCAGGTTTCCTTCATCAGGGGCTCTGCCACCGTAGAGTCCTTCACATTTGGCACCGTGGCTGAGAGAATGAGAGCATGGGAGACCACGCGGGATGCTTTAGGGGCTGGGTGGAAGTGGCATTGCTCCTACATTCATTGACCAGAGCCTAGCGGATGGTCCCACCGAAATCCTAGCTCTTCCTTGGAGGCACCTAGGGGTTGGGTATGTATCTAGCTGGCCTCTGGCACTCATCATTAAGGAAGATTTTATGTCATTGAGGACTGTCAGTTACGTAGGTGATTCCTACAAGGTCACATGTGTGCTGTTGTTTTGTTCCTTTAGGGCAGAGTTGGGGTCATAACACTTCTAAGATCCTAGCACACTCTCATCATTACCATGTGGGGGGCTCATCTTTCTTTACCTTCCTCCTTATACCAGCCCCTTTTTCTCCCTGCCTCTCTCATAGTCTCCCCTCCAATGTGTTTATTGTATGTTCTTGAATATTCACACATCTTACAGAACAAGAATGTATGACACAACGTTTCCATGTCTCCAAATATTTCCCCAACTCTATCACTCACCATGTTCGTAAAGTGGTCTCTCACTGTGGTTTTATTTGTGTTATTGTGAGCATTAATGATTTTGATACCTACTTATACACAGCCTTCTGTAATTGTTTATTTATGTTTTTTATAGGTTTTCAATTTTCTCTAGGGTTTTGTTTTTTCCCCATTGATTTATAAGACTCATTGTATATTCTAGATATTAATATGCTGTTGATTTTTGATTTGGCAAAATATCTTCTCTTAGTTTGTCATCTCTCTGGTAATTGTCTGTGGTGTTCCTCACTGAACAAAAAGCCTTACTTTAAAAAAAAATAGATTTTTATTGATTTCAGAGAGGGAGGGCGAAGGAGAGAGAGACACATCGATGATGAGAGCGAATCATTGACCCACTGTTTCCTGCACACCCCCTGCTGGGGATCAAGCCCACAACCCTTGGTTCATAGGTCGATGCTCAATCACTGAGCCATGCTGGCCAGGCAAAAAGCCTTAATTTTGATGTAACCAAATTGATCCATTAACAAATTATTTCATGGTTTGTTCTTTTGGTTCTTGTTTAAAACATCTTGTGCTAATTTTGAGTCATGAAGACATATTCCTACATCTTTGCAATTATGTTTAATATTTAGATTATTAAACAGTTGGCAGTTTAAACCTTTATAGGGTATTAGCTGGGAATACAGCTTTATTTTTCGCCATAGTCGGTTTCTCACAAGTCATCTACTAAGCAGTCCCTGTTTCCACCGTTGCTCCATGATGCCGCCTTTACATAACATTGGTGTGGGGCTCCTCTGAGCTCCTCCGCATGGTCCATGGGTCTACTTGTCCAGCTCTGTAAAGAGCCAAATTGCTTTCACTACAGTCGTTTTCTCAAGTCCATCCTGATCCTCGCCTTTGTTCTTCATTTTCAAGCTCCATTTAGTTATTTGTGAACCTTTATTCCTTTATATACATTTACAATTATGCTGAATTTGTAAAAAAATCTGGCTGGAATATTGATTTGGATTACATTGAGTATACAGATTAATTTAGGGAGGACTGGTATATCTACCACATTAGGCATACTGTATCATACTAATTTATACTAGAAACATGGCATAAATCTCCATTGATTTAGATGATTAATATCCACGAATAATTACATTTTTCATAAAGGTATCACGTACTCACTTTTAGAATAATTATTTTTAAAGCACAGACATTAGTTGTAACAAATGTCATGGAGGCTGCATTCTTGAGGGCGGCTCCTTCCACATTCCATGACGAGAGTCTGAGACACACGCCTCCTCGGCCAGAGTGGGCGTGCCTTCTCATAGTTCCTACCCTCCTCTTAGATGGAAATCTGCAGAAACTGTAAGGAGCGCCAATTAATTAAAATAAATGAACTGCACCCTGGGGATATGATTAAGGCATGAACTCCACCTGAGCAGAAACATTGCAGCTAAGGAGTCTTCACCAGCATTTACTCCCCAGGGAGCCCTGCACCCTTTGTCTTGCTGATCAAACATGCTTTGGGGAGTGAGGAAGCTGGGAATGACTGTTCTTTTGGGGAAAGACTCGGGGCTCCTTGAGCTTCTCCATCGTAACTTTTGCAACAGAGAAAGGAGAACCATGCCCTTAGTGTGTCTAAGCATCCAGACGAGGGTGGTCTGAGGCCAGTGCAGACCTTATGTTGACGTCCTGTGCTTCAACAGTAAGATTTTATTCAACATTTTACATCTTCAAAATATGCTGATGGCATTTTTTTCTAGGCAGAGCATAGCGTGAAGTAAAATGGACTTTCTAGGAGGCCGTGCTGCTCTTGACCTGTGGCTGTGTGGACCGCCAATCCCAGGGGGCCCGTTTGAGGAGAATGATTCCATGAATTTTATTTCTACTTTGCTTAGGGATGGTTATGGGCTGAATTGTGTCCCCCAAACATTCATATGTTAAAGCTCCGATCCCTGGTATTGCAGAATGTGACTGTGTTTGGAGATAGGACTTTTAAAAAAGTGATTACGTTAAAATGAGGTCATTAAGGCAGCCCTATTCAATTAGTCTGGTGTCCTTGTAAGAGGTGATTGGGACACAGGGAGAAGACAGACATCCACACACCGCAGGAGAAGTTAACCCTGCCAACACCTTGATCTTGGGCTTCTAGCTCTAGACTGTGAGAGAATAATTTCTGTTGCTTAAGCCGCCCAGTCTTGTAGTTTAGATTTCTAAGAAGACATCTCTGCAACCTAGTTCCCTAGTTTCCCTCGACTCTTCTATAAACTATTGGGTTCTTGGAGTTAAAGACCAGGAAGAGCTGTGCATGGGCCAGAGGAAGGAAGACGACAGTATGAGGGATACTAGGTAGTTTAGGGTGTGCTACCTACCAGTTGACGGGAAGACAGGAGCTCTCTCTAGAGGTGAAGTGGTGACTTTCTAGAGAATTCTGAGCAAAGTAGGTCACTGGTCAAACATGATCGTAATACTAGGATTAGAATAGTAAACGAGAAGGGGCATTCCGTCAGGGTCAGGGCCTGCGTGGAGGGCTAGACTCAAAGGCAACGCAACCCCCAGAGAAGGGGGCTGGGGCAGAACAGAGTTTGGGCCATAGCTGGAGTCTAACCCAAGGGTTCGGTCGGCTAAGGAAGATCCGTTTTCCCCGCATGAACAAAGCGATAACTCAAGAAGAGCTCGGGTGCCAGTTGTGGGGAGCCTGACCAGGGCATCTATGGTCTGGAAGTGGGGGACCCACCTGAGCATGGCTTTGCCCCAATTCTATGGAAACCTGGCTCAAGGCGGGGCTTGGTGATAAGAACTGAAGACATAAGAGCAAGCAGGGTGTTTGCTCAGTGCTCATGTTTAGGCAGTGACTTTTAGGAGGGCTTCCCTGGATTCAGGCACCGGGGCAAGTGCTAGAAGATAGATTAGCTTGTTTCCAGTCACATCAGCTACTGAACTGGGACTTCCTCACCTTCCTTTCACTAGACACAGAATAATCTGGAAGCTTGAGCTGGGATCTAGCCCAGAGGTAGGGGAAGAGGGGCCGGCTTTTGGAAGTTAAAGGATGAGCATAAGAACAGCATCCAGGTCACTTCGAGGAGGGACTCAGCCACAGTTTCGGGGTGAATTTCCTGCTGAGGACAAGGAGCCTGAAGCTCCCTAAATGTGGACCCTGTGACTGGACACGTGGAATCCGTCTATAGGGAGAGGGAGGTTGGCAGTTAGTAATATCACCATACCCAAAGCTGTAAGATTTGAAAACAAACAATTATTTTAGCAGAAAATGAGAGACCAGCTTCAAGTATTTTTGTTAAGGACTTGTTTCTAAACAGCTGAATAATTACTGTCATCTATTTAAGATTTCCAGATGGTTTCTAAATTTTTCCGCTTTCTTCAAAATTTCTCAGCCTTTTTACACTTGTCTCCAAGATTGCTATAACATTTCTAATTGGATCACTGCATTTACAACAAACATTTCTTCAAGGCCCGCTCGCTAAATGCTGCGGAGTGAGATGCATGAAAACTTCAAAGGCTATTTTAAGGAGAGGCAGCGATTTGTACGATTTGTTATTATCAGTGTTCTAGCCCCCCTTACATTCACTATTAAGTCAATATTGGCCAAGCAAATATGAATTTGATAAGTTGTCTAATTCTGGATAAAATGAAAAAATTCATAATTTTTTCATAAAAAATGTATTTTAAGTTGACTTTATTATTTGTTCGTTTGTCTGTTTATTTATTTGAGAGACTTTTTCTGACATTTAGTCAAATGTTCCCAAACCAGAGTTGTTATGAAATCTCCCTCCCATTCGGTTGACTTTAAAACACAGAGTAGTAACAATTTGTGCTTTATTATCTTGCAGAAGCACTGTGAGTTTTCCTGGTCTTTTGCAGGAAAATGAAGTCTTTTTTGAAGATTCTCTAGTTTCTGATTTTTCCAGAGAGGCCACCACCCTCACCATGTGGCGTGTTACACATATTTGTCATCAATGCTATGTTTCAGGTACCTGGGTTTCATGAATCAAATTGCATGAGTTCTCAACTTAATGTGCAAAGCTTGGTGTGAACATGCCGTTACATGCCACTTACATGCCACTTGTCTCTAGCTACGAAGTGCACAAAGGGTCTGTCGCTTGTGGGCGTGGAGTTTCAGGGGGTGAGGGGTGGGCTCTGCCTTCGTAAGCACCATCGCTTGGATCTGCCACGGTGGATACATGAAAGGCTCAGGGTCGCCCTCCGGTCTGGGCAAGGGGCTAGGACACGGTCTGTAGGCCGCCTGGGCGAGGCTGCTGTCAGCTGCTGAGGGTTCTGGAAGCACTTGCTAAGCGTGTGGCTGAGCACCATGTTCCACGGGACCTATAGCTTCTGGTAATCGTAGCTTTAGCCTAATTTTTAGGATGCTGCCAGCTGTGGCCTTGACAGATAACAAGTACACGTTGTTGTGTAAGATGTGAATTTCCCAGAACCCCAAATATCTCACAATCCTGTTTTCTCCTGGATTAAAAAAAAGAAAGACAACCCCTCTGTCTAAAAAAAAAAACCGCAAAAAACCCCCACAATATTTTGGGATTGTACATTAAATTTAGAGTTGAAAGTAAGGACTGCATTGAAAGAATACATAGAGGGATGGTTTGATAATTTATTTTTTCTCTTTGATATGTAATACCCGCTTTAAAAAAGCCAATGGCTTACACAGTGCACACACACACACACACACACACACGTGCACCCTTCCACCTCCCTGCTGATTCGGAACTCACAGCCCCCCCTTCTGCATGGACAAGGGCGACTCGGCTCGGCCTCCACCTCCCCCCCGAGACACGTGCAGAGCCTGAGCTAATGCGGGGCGCGGGGTCCAGGTAGACCAGCCGCCTCTGCTGCCTGTTCCCGGTTCCCTTCTGCTACTTTGACTTCTCTTTCCTCTCCTCTCCTCTCCTCTCCTTCCCGCCGGCTCCCGGCCTCCCCCTCCTCTCCCTGACCTTCCTGTTCCTGCAGAGAGCGGCACAGAGGGAGGGAGGCAGGGGGGCCTGCCTTTCCTCTGCGATAGCCCAGGCCCGTTTTTTTCCTGTTTTGAACTTGGGCTCCTGGGCTGTGACATTTTCACTGTTTGATTACACTTCTTTGGGTGACTCTGAACGTGGGTCATGGGTCATCTGCACCTCCCATGTGTCTCTTCTCAGCTGTTCAGAACGTCCGAGTCCTTTTTTCAAATCCCCTTACCGCTCTCGGAACACTTAAAATAATAGTTTTCTTCGCACCTATTTTTTTTATATACCACGAGTCTCTTTTACATTCTGGAAAGAGTGAGGAGGCTGATTGAGAAGAGGGACAGAGGGGTACTTCCCGCCCTCTTTTTCTCGTCCTCATCATGTGACCTTCCCACCCAGGGGCCATCCCTGGGTACCTACTGTGACACCCGTCCGCGTGGACCCGGCCGACAGTGAGTCATCAGGGACACATTTGACCCGCAAGCATAATGCGCTCTTCGTTCCACTTGTTCTCACGGGCGCCAGTTTTCTTTGTGTGTGCCATTTTTATGTTATTGTGGTGAAATACATGGCACCTAAAATGTACCATTTTAACCGTTTATAAGTGTCCGGTTCAGTGGCATAGCGTCCGACCACGTTGTGCCACCATCGCCCCATCAGGGAGATTTCTGGGCAGTGATGGGTGTTCCAAATAAAGGAGAGTTTAAGTGAATGGCTCTGCAGGGAATAGCCGAGACTCAGCGAGGTTTTAAGCGGCTGATTCGGCCGGGCTATTTACTCTTCGCTGCCAGCAGAGGGCGCCAGTGAGCCAAGCCTTGCCGAGTGCCAAGCCCTTCACCAGCAGTGAGCCTGGGGGAAGACGGGCAGGCAGGGGCAGAGAGCATCAGCGGTTACCAAAGGAACACCGCGATACAAGGAACACTGGAGCAGAACCGTGTTTAGGTGATTAAAGCAAGTTTCCCCACCAATTTTCATTGGTGAAAGAAATCATCAAGGAAGGATAAGAATTCTCCCCCCTCGTCTGGGTGCTTCTTTCTTCAATTCTGAGCCTTCTGCCCTGGGGGGCAATTAGCAGCATTATTTGGGTATTGTAAGCCAGGTGGACTTCGGTGGGTGCCGCCGAGTCAGGGAGAGAGATCCACTTTGACATGGAATTGAATTTGATTTAGAGGAAGTGAAGTAACGGGGGGCATTTCTTGTGCCTGGAACAGCGTGGAGACTAACTATGAACACTGGGACCTGCCACTGCTAAGTGTTTCTGCATGGAGCCTGCAGCCGCTCATCACAGTATTTATTATTATTTAAAAAATATTTTTATTGATTTCAGAGAGGAAGGGAGAGGGAGAGAGAGATAGAAACATCCACGATGAGAGAGAATCATTGATTGGCTCCTTCCTGCACGCTCGCTACTGGAGATCAAACCCGCAACCCCAGGCATGTGCCCTGACCAGGAATCGAACTGTGACCTCCTGGTTCATGTTGACGCCCAACCATTGAGCTACGCCACCCGGGCTCATCACAGTAGTTAGATACGGCAGAGAAATCAGGGCTTGCAGTCGCCCGGGTCCCAGAGAGGATCCGGCTGTGAGTGACAGGCCAGTCCCTTCGCAGGGAGGGTTCACGGGGAGCAGCCACGCTCATTGTCCACAGGCAGCTAGGACATTTTTAGCAAATTACCCACAGTCCCCGGAATCGTTCTTTAGGAAATAAACCCCTGGCAATTACAGCCACAGATGGTCAGATAAAAACGGAGGGGTACTGTCAACCGAGAAAGTAAAAAAGACAACTCGACTATTTTTAAACCTGATAACCTAGAATTAGTTGAGAAGAAAACTCAACTTAAACACAGAGACAAAAAAAAAAAATCCCAGCCAGGAAAAAGCCACAATCCTTAACGAACCTTTACTAGAAAACAACTCATTACCTAACATATGCAGAAGCACTTTTTCTCCTGCGGACAGTTTCTGGAGTTAAAGATAAAAACAACAATAACAACACAAAGCAGACAAACAAAAGCCCAGCAAACACCAGCATCTATTCCGAGTTGCTTTGCTTCATCCATTGTGACCCACACTTGAAGGGCCACCTTGCTTCGATATTAGCAAACAGGCACTGAACTTGGGGATTCTCTTTCTTCCCTCTGCCCGGCTGGAAAGGAAGTTCTTTATGCAAATTATTGCCTTACCGCTGGCCATCTCGAGTCCATGTAATGGGGTTGCCGGCATTTCTTTGACCTCCTAGTGGAATAATTAGGTGCTCTGGTTACCAAGCAACAGAAAGTCGAATGACCCAGGAGCAGAGAGACCTGGGCAGACTCTCTGGAAGGGTGGATCGGCTTCTGGAGGAGCCGCCACCAGTTGTGGGGGGGTGGTGGTGGTGAGGGTCCTGCCACGCGCAGCTGATACTCCCAGGTGGCCCGCTCACCTCCGCTGCCCCCAGCAGGGCACTGGCAGGACGCCAGCTCCTGTGCAGAAATCAGTAAACCCTTTGTGTTCGTACTTCTTATTTTTCTTGTGGCTGAACACACACATGCATGAGATCTACCCGCTTATAAACTGAGTGTCCAGAACCGAATCACTGCTATAAACACGATGTAGGGAGATCTCTGCCAGTCCCCACGCGCCCTCCCCGGCCGCTGGGCACCACCATGCCACACCCCGCGCCTATGAGTCTGACCACTTCCGAGGCCATGAATGGGGGGGAGGGATCATGCATAGTTGTCCTTCTGGGACTGGCGTGTTTCACTTCTCCTCAGCTCCTCCGAGTGCCTGGCTCTGGGGGGACACCAGCTGTTTACTTCTCTGGAATGAAAACCTGGACCAGGCAGAGTGAGGCTGACCCATGCCCTGGGGGAGGGGGGGTTGTGACTAATGAGTTTTATGGTTCAAACCCCAAAACCCCTAAGAGAAAAAACACAGCCTCAGAGGATTATATCTTCCTTCTAAATTTTGTCTCACAACTCAGTGTGGCGGGCATGTCGGGACTGACCTGGAGCTGAGGAGAAGAGCTTCATGCCGTTGGGTGCATACAGTGCATCTGGCGCAAAATGTATGTGATTAGGCAAAATAAATAAATAAAATAAAATAAAAATCCCAGCCCATTAGGGCCCTGTCCCAGAGTGCCAACCGTGAGTATGCCTGGTGTTGAGATTGTGTGATTATGAGTAACTCCTAATTATATTTACACCTGTTAAATGTTCTACACTTGGCTTTATCTTTACATTAGCTAATATAAACATGTATGTTTACACGTGGTGCCTGTTGTATGTGTATATATGTATGTACACACACATGTATATGTTGTATTTGTGCATAATATCCAGGGGCTTGCTTTCCAAGGTGTGATTCTCCTTGTAAAAATGAGTTATTATCACATAAGTCTACTTATTCTTCCAAGGGGAGGAGTAGAAAAGCCACTTCTGAGCAGTGGGGGCTGCCCTAACAGAACCCCAGAGACCAATGGCTTATAAATCACCGACACTAACTGTCCACAGTTCTGGAGGTCGGAAGTATGAGGTCAGGTGCCATCACGGTTGGGTTCTTGGGATGGGACCCTCCTCCTGGTTTACAGACGCCTGGCTTTTCCCTGTGTCCTCACATGGTGGAGGGAGAATGAGCTACCTCTAGTGTCTCTTTGTCTCTTCCTATAAGGGCATTAACCCCGTTCTCGGAGCTCCACCCCTAGGACCCCATGACCTCCCAAAGCCCTACATCTACCAGCACCACACTGGGGATTAGGGTGTCAACATACGAATTTGAGGGGAACACAAAGATTCAGTTCATAGCACTGGCCTCTATAAAATACTTCCCTGAAAAGAAATTTGAAGGAGAAGCTTCATGTTAATAATTTTAACTAGCAGACGCTCTAGAACAATAATGGGAAAGCTGAGTTGGTTTCTGTCTGTCGCAGACACTCACAGAATCATCTGTCTCTCTGAAGACTCAGATTCTTCAAAAGTGATGGCTAAATTGACTTGAGACACATCACGTGAAACAGCAGCGTGTGGGAAAGAGCTTTGGAAGAGGCTCCCAGAATTCTGACTCCTGGGCACCTCTAGTTACTGCATGACTTTGAAAGACAACAACAACTCAAAAATGCTCCTTACTTTTAAATTCAATGAATTCTGACAACTGTATCAGACATTAAAAAAAATACCACTTTGCAACTATTCTTCCCTTCATAGGTGTGCAAAGTCTTTTGGGCCAAAGGCAAACATTCTGTGGTGATCTGTGGTGGTCTCTGCTCAGATCTGAGCGCTCATTTATTCCGTTAACAAACATTTATTAAAATACAAAGAGGAAGCAGAGGACAATTCTCTGTCTTTGGGGTTCTCCCAACCCTGTGGAAATGTCCACAGCCCTGGAAACAAACTCTCTCCCCGCCCCCGCCCCCCCCCCACCCCCCGCCCCCACAAGGATAAGAGATGGCTTGGGTTTAACAGATACATTTAGGGACTAAATGTGTCTCTCCAAAAGCTTCTTCATGGTTTTGGAGCTGGCCCGGCCATGCCAGGGCTGAGCACATATAAGGTTTAAATTATGTGCAATTAGAAATTTCCCTCCCCGCCCCCTTTGTCTGGCTTTTCTCATTTCTAATCCCATTTCTTACTCTCATGCTTATCATTGAGCCTGGCATCAACTGAGCAGGACAATGTCTATGAAATTGAATTCACAAAAGCCTTGGCAGCTAATTCCAAATCCAGCCTTGATGTGGTCTTGACCCTGGGCTTCAGCCAACTGGTAGACCTGATCATAGGGCTGCAGGGCAGATAGCTGAGCACCCATTAGACTAGTTTTTCAATCTTGTTGGGCAGGGTTGGGGTGGGGGGGCACAGAAAGCTAGTGGACGGACGCACAGAGAAACCCTGGGGATGGTTGAAAACTCTCAATTTGGTTCTTCTGGAACCCTGATCCCCAAGTTTTGAGCGAGGAAAGGGAGCCTGACCTTTTGAGTAACATTAGGCCCCAGGGTTAGCAAGTTGTTTCAAAAAACCCAATGCCAAGAACCAGCATCCCAGGAGCCAATTTTCATGATTTTTCACTCTGCCGAGTTCCTGAAGGCCCGACAATCCCCACCATCCATGTATTTCCCCCTTCTTTCTCCAGCTGAATAATTTAGGATTTGTAAAACAGAGTTACAAAAGGTGATTGTTTGGGGGGATTGGCTATATAACAAGCCTTTTTATTCCCAAGAAAATTGCTTGCTCTCTGCAAAATGTACTGTACCATTCACTTCTCAACTCAGCCATTTCCATCTGACCAGCAGCTTCCTTTCACATTCGACACACCGCATGCAAATGGGAGCCCACAACCCCAAACTCCGCTCTAAGATGGAGACTGGGCATGTGTTTCTTTGGAGATCCTCACCCTTTTCAGACAGGAAATTACTGTCAACATTCTTGCTGCCTGGCAGTCATTAGCTGAGCCTTTTCTCCCACTTTGGAAGGGAAATAATGTGCCAGAGACCATTTCTAGAAAGATGCCTACATTTAAAAATCATTATCTTCAAAAACTGGCGTCCAAAGTCATTGACGGGGCTGTATTCACACCAGAAGCTAAGCATCTCCCCATTGTGTGTGGACTCGGTAACTCTGGGTCTATTTTAGAAGGCTTTAGTTCCGTGTAATTACTACGGTTTCCACAGGAGTTTCTGTGCAATTACCGCGTAGTTTATTTCATGGGAACTATGCAATTAACTTGTCCCGCGTCTCTAAATGGAAAGTACTATAATTCTCCTACAAATGGTTTGGATGCTGGTTTTCTCAGCCGTACTTTAAAATATCTATATTTTGCATGCTTTCTTCATTTTCTCCCTTTTCTTTCTTCAAATAACGTATGTGGTTTAGTTCATTCTTTTTTTTTTTTGCTTTCATAGACCCGAGGAAAACAAGATTGCTGAAATGTCATTGGGCAGCCCCAAGTTATCAAGACATCTATTGGGACAGAAAACGACAGCAACAATGGGAGTGAAATTATTCCCACAAATGAATGCTCGGTCAAGGTCTTGAAAGAATCGGTGAAGGTCTGATGGAAATCAGGTCATGAGCCCAGAAGAAAATCAACACATTTGTCTTTACCTCTCCTTGTTACGTTAGAATCAGCGTGGAGAGGGAATTGGTTTGATTTGGGCCCTTCGCCGTTTTCTGCTGTGAGGTTGAGGGTGGCTTTCAGAGATGCCCCAGGGCGCATTCCCTCCTATTGTTTAAGGCGCAGGCTGGGGAGATGGAACTGGGCACTCATAAGAGGCATTGAAAAGTGAAAGTAACCCCAGTGCTAATTACAACCCAGGGGACAAATGGGAAGTGTCAACCCACAGATACTTCCAAAAATTCATCTGCTTGTTCCTGTCTGCATGACCAGGTGGGATGGCTTTTACATGGTCCATTGTGTGACTGGTGACTTAAATCCTAAAAGCAAATACCTTCCCCGTCAAACCAGGGGCCCCAGGGCCAGGCCTAGGCATAATTCTTGCTCTTCTAATCTAGTAAACACACCTGTCCAACCATCTATCAAACATCCGATATACTAGTATATGGTCTGCACGGTGCCGGGGGTGAAGGAGACGTGTTCCCTGCCCTTGATGACATTCAAGTGCAGTGGGGGAAATTAAGGCAACAGCAGGTAGAGTATAGCAGAGGGCACTGAGAGGGCATGAGCAGATGGGCTGTGAGAACAGCTCTCCCATTCCACAGAGATTCTGTGTAGTGAGCACCTCCTTGGTGCTCTTGGTTGAGGAAATGTAATAAGGAATGAGACGCATAAGACCCTGATCCTCATGGTGCTTCCATTGTACGAGGGAGACAGAAAATAAACGGGTCCATGTCAGGGTCGCCGGAGGAGGTATACATGCGGCCGACAGTGGTAAAGAATTATAAATTGATTAGATCATCTGGAAACCCAGATGGGCTGAGCCCCCAAATGGCGCCAGCCCCAGGGATGGGGAGTTAGAGATTTTAAAGGATTCTAGGCAGGCTTTTCCGGCAGGGAATTCCCTGGCTAGGTCCTGATGCTGGGCAAGTCTGGAGGGGAAAGTTACTGGTCTTAGCAAATGGAATGTGGTCTAAGCGAAAGGGAATGTCGGTTGTGAAATGGTCTAAAGGTCAGTTTCCCAGGGGAGGGAATGTCAATTTGATTATCTGATCAGACCTAACAGTCAACAGGTAAAAAGGTGTACCAATTGCAGGCAAAGACATATTCTGAAATTTCACCCAATACCCCCGTGAGCATTAACATCACGATAGATTGGTATTTTATTTTTCAAAGCACGTCCAAGTGTGGCTCCGGTGGGGGGCGAGGGGGCTGCGTTGTGGGGAACATGGGAGGCAGCAGGATTCTCTTTGGACTTGGGACTCTTTGGAGGGAGAAAAGCTGTGCTTTCTGAGAGCTGAGATGACTGGAGGAGAGGGCAGCAGGTCCGGGCTCCTGAGATGCGGGGAGAGGCAGGGAGAGGGGCTGTGGGACAGGGGGTGTCACAGATGCATTGCTCTATTTCTGGTGTGGGCCTGGGCCAACGGCTGAAAGCAGGACCTTCTTACCAACCGGGCAAACACATCTTTTCCAGTAGCTCCCATGGGGGTGGGTGGCTATTTTGCTTCCCAGGCGCATTTGGCTACATTCAGAAACCTCTTGGGGTGTGACTGGGGGTGGATGCAGGTGATAGTCATCTAGTGAGTAGAGACCAGGATGCTGCTAAACATCCCACAGTGCACAAGAAAGACCCGTGCCCCCTCCCCTCAAACACACACACACACACACACACACACACAAGCACATATACAGGAAAAAAGATCAAAAAGATCTCTGGCTCCCTAGGTGAGTGGAGCTGAGGTTGAGAAACCCTGACCAAACCCTGGGCGTTTCCACACACTTCCTCTGCCATCGTCAAAGGTGCCCGGAGAGAAGCTGCTGGTGCGAAGGTACCTGCTTGGCTGGGCCCGTGCACACCTCTGCCTGGGAGATTGCAGAGCAATTAGATGGGCGCACATTCTGTTTGGGAAGAACGGGAAGATTATCTTGTCACCACGGGCAATTATCCTGTGAATATTTTGGCAGCACGTTCTGTTTTTCTATGTAATTGCAATTAACATTGAAAGTGATCTAGTACTTCTGGTGTGTGTCATGCCTGCCCAGAAAATACGTGACTCACGCTAAGGTGACAGCTACACACGTGTGGCATATACCAGAATCTAAAGACGAGGTGGCCCGGGAATCAGCCACATCGTTGGCCTTTTGCCCAGCCAGCGCCTAAGCTGTCACATGGCCATGTTTTTAGAACGAAAAGCAGTGGCAAATTAGCCACAGCGAGGGTGGTCATGCGGAGATGTGATTCCTGTCTCTTAGAAACACTTTCAGGTCCAACGCTGATGGCTGATTTTTTTAAAAGCCAACATATTCTTTAAAAAATTTTAAAAATGTTATTTTAAATTATTTTTTACTTTCCAATGACAGTTGACATTCAATATTCCTTTATATTAATTTGAGGTGTACAGTGTAGTGATTAGACATTGATATAATTGATGATGTGATCACCCCAATAAATCTAGTCCCCACCTGGCACCATACATAGTTATTACAATGTTTTTTACTATATTCCTAGGCTGTACTTCACACCCTTGCGACTATTTTGTGACCACTAACCTGTGCTGTTTCATCCCTCTGCCTTTTTCATCTAACCCCCAGCATATTCAGGCCAGCATATTCTTGATGGCAGACACTATTCGATCTCTTGTATCAACAGAATGCAAGTTCTCTTCCTATACCTTTAAATGTTCCAATCTGGTTATATATACATATATACTAGAGGCCTGGTGCACAAAATTCGTGCACAGGGGGTGGGGGGTCCCCTCAGCCCAGCCTGCACCCTCTCCAATCCGGGACCCCTTGGGGGATCTCTGACTGCTGGTTTAGGCCTGACTGCTGGTTTAGGCCCGATCCAGCAGTCGGACATCCCTCTCACAATCCTGGACTCCTGGCTCTTAATCGCTCACCTGCCTGCCTGCCTGGTCACTCCTAACTGCCCCCCCCACTAGCCTGGTCACCCCTTACTGCCCCCCCACCAGCCTGGTTGCTCCTAACTGCTCCCCCCCACTGGTCTGGTCACCCCAACTGCCCCCCCTGCCAGCCTGGTCACCCTTCACGGCCCCCCTCTCCACGCAGCCTGCTGTTCAGTTGTTTGGTCATCCCTCACTAACCTCCCTGCCGGCCTGGTCGTAGGCAGCCATCTTGTGAGGGTGTGAGGATTAATTTGCATATTACCTCTTTATTAGATAGGATAATTTACAAATGTACATCTCATTTTCCTATTAGAATTTTTAGGGTGTAAATTTTTCTTTAGTGCTCAGTTCTGATACAGTTCCCGCCATTGTGTGAATTTGAGAATCTTCTAAAATAATTCATAGTCTGAATTTCAATAGTGATTTGCTAATTTTCTTCAGTGAGTAAATTTTCAGAAAGTTTTATTTTGAATTGGATTTCTTTTCTCCTTCATAGACAGTCCTAGCAGCAAAGTAGGGAAGTTACCTTGTATGTTTGGATGTTGAGTGGAGCCCTGGCCAGACTTGGGCACACAGCCATGTCCACGCGGAGTGTCCTGCTGGGCGGTGTGCTGGGCTCCCTGTGGGCCGCTGGCTGGAATTAGGGAGGAAGCCCTGGCTGGTGCTAAGCCTGCTTCCCTGTCATGCACGGAGTTGAGAATCAGGCTGGTGGGCACACCCAGCCCTGCTGCCCACCCTCTGGACCTGGGAACTTCCTCCCTCAGAGCCTGTGACCACCATCAGGGCCTTGGAAACCTGACTCACAGGCACTGGGCCTGGAAACTCTGGCGTCCCCAGCATGCAGGCTCTTCCAGGGCACTGAATCAGCTGTGGTCCCTTGTCCCACTGTCCACACCCCCCAGCCTGGCTTCCCTCCAGAGCCACCCAATTCTTTGGCGAGGACAGCAGCATATTTTAGTCACAGGCTCCCGTGGGCTGGTTTCTGAGGCCAGAGGTTTTAATGCCTGTATATGGTCCTCCAAGTTGTATGATTGCTGACACTGTTTCTTTATCCCGCCTCCTGGGGCTGTGTACTTCCTTTTGGTTCCCACAGCCTCACCCCCTAAGTCAGGTTGGAGCTGCTGCAATGAACCCTAACCCAACCAGCAATCCTGGACGCAGCAGCTGGATTCATGGTCTACAGCACACACACAAAACACAGAACACCAGGAAAAAGCATCGTTTTACACAAGAATTCTTTATTTCCAGAAGACATAATCAGCATTTGTTTTACTATCACTGTCATTTTACACATTAGGTTTTTTTAAAAAACAACCCTCAATGCCCAGCCACTGTAACTCAGTGGTTGGGCGTCGACCCCATGAGCCAAGAAATCACATTTCAGTTCCCAGTTAGGGCACGTGCCTAGTTTGTGGGCTCAATCCCCAGTAGGGGGTGTGCATGAGGCAGCAGGTCAATGATTCTCTCTCCTCATTGATGTTTCTATCTTTCTCTCCCTCTCCCTGCCTCTCTATGAAATTAATAAAGACCTATTAAAAACAAACGAAAGAAATCAAATTAGAACGAGGGCCACAGATTAGCTGTGCAGACCTTGTCACTAATCACTGACAGTTTTGTATTTCAAACGTTTTTAAAAGCAATCCATTGTATATGTTATTATCTCCTCTGGCCCATTTAAAGCATAATTTGCTTTTCTGTAAAGAATTATTTACACACGATTTTTCAGGAAAGTACAGAATATACCCGGTATAATTGTACAGTGATATGTGCTCACTGTAGGTGAGTTTGCCGAGCTGGTCTTCACTGTACACTTTATGGTCAGGCACGGGACCGAAGCTGCGCCTCCGACGCTGGGCCTGTTTGCCAGCTTCGCCCACCCCAGGCCCCCGTGTCCTCGCTAATTGGAGGCCGACCCTGCCACCTCCTTCGCACAGTCATGTCATGATGGTGGCATCCAAGCTGCTAGTTTAATAATCGAGATAATAACACACTTTGTGCGGAGTCATTGATAACAGCGGCGTATTCGCAATCCACGCTGTGAATGTTTTCATCTTTAGAAACACAATGATGTATTTCTCGTACCAATTTAGAATCCCTACAGGATGTTATTTTCTTCCCAACGGCTGGTTCCTTCTCGCTGCTGTCGCCGTTCCCACCAGTGAGCATGCTGGGGGACACCTCTGGCTTATCGTCCACATTCGTGGTGCGTGGCCTGGGTCTCTGCTTCCAACACCCCAGGTATCAGTCCGTTCATTCCTCTCCATCAGCACGTGCGGCCTCCAGGAGACGCAAGGACATCCAAAATGCCTCTGGCTTTCTCTTGTACATTCCAATGTTCAGAACTAAACACACTCACAGTCCAGCTTCTGCTTATTAGCGCGGGCCCGTCTAAAGTTTTGTGGGATGCTTCCGACGCTGTCTCAGCTCTGGGGAGGTGACGTATCTGCTCACGGTGACGGCACCCTGGTTGTCCTGCCCATCTGGGCAGAATCAGCCACACTCTGATTCCTCCTGGCACATCCAGGGGAACAGTGGGGACCGTGGATGGACCGATGGCTCGTGGGGGGGACACAGCTGGCCTCGCAATGCTGATCTCACCGGTCACATCTTGAGTCATTTATAAAAACGTTAAAGAAATCTTAACTGTCGGTTAACTATTTTGGTCCAGGCAAAGTTGGTGTGACAAGTTTATGAGAAAAGTACAGCGGCTTCCACCCGCTGATGTGAACAGGTAGTAGACGTAAGATCTGGGTTTAGCTAAGCATTCTTTTTGACACGAATTAGCCATTAATCAGTAAACCAAGGATTCATGTCAGAGGTGGCCAGCAGGTGGCTTAGAAGGACATTGAGAAAGGGCCTCCATCCCCAGGAGCCGCCGCATGGAGGTGCTCTGCCCAAACCATCAGGTGGATGAGGTCCCTCCGGGCAGTGAGCTCTGCAGCTCCCGGGGTACGCAGACCACGTCACTGCCCCCACACTTCTCCTGACCATGTTCACATATATGTATAACTAGGGCCCCTTGGTCTGGCCTGCGGGGATCGGGCCCAAACCGGCTCTCCGACATCCCCCTGAGGTGTCCCGGATCGTGAGAGGGCGCAGACCAGGCAAGGGGACTCCACAGGTGCACGATCAGGGCCGGGAAGGGACTACGGGAGGGTTTTAGGGCATGTCTGGCCCTTCTCGCCCAGTCCTGATCGGCTGGACCCCAGCAGCAAGCTAACCTACCCGTCGACGCATCTGCCCCCTGGTGGTCAGTGCATGTCATAGCGACTGGTCAAATGGTCAAACAAACAGTCGGACACTTAGCATATTAGGCTTTTACTATATAGTATGTTGGCAAAAGTAGGAGCCTTACAGTTGTGAGTACGCAAAACACAGAGCTTGTTCTTGTATTATTTATTAATTATTGTAATAGTTTCTAGTCAAACAACTGTAAACCTACTTTTGCCCACTCCTGTACACACACACACACACACACACACACACACGGTTAAATGTTATTGTTATTTGAAATTGTGAAAATTTAATGGTAATAAATTGTTAAAACCAAGTCAAAGTTATACCTCAAATCCTGCATTAACTTTAGAGAATATGAACTCAGAGCATTTACCGCTGGCATCCACACACCCACTGAGGAAGCGGGAGGGTGGGTGGCAGAATTACACATTTTCTTTATAAGTGTTTGCCTTTTCATTATCATTATCATAGAAATACCCGCTTACTGTAGAATATTTCAAAAGTAGGACAGATATGAAGAAGTAGAATAAGTCCTCCCAAACTCACCATCTTGGGACAACCTCTGTTGATGATTTGCATAGTTTTTCCATCCTTTTAAAAAAAATCACTTTCATTTTTAACATAGTTGAGGGCAAATGCATGTATCCACCCTGACAAAAAATAGAGGGCAGAAATCAATAAAAGAAATCCAAATAAGAATGAATAGAGTTCTGAGATTTTGTTCAGGAAATATTTTTATAGATACCAGTTTAGGGAGGCCTGGACTAGCATAGTGTAAGTGAAGAATATCTTGCATTTTTAGTTGATGACAAGTGAGTGTGGGGAAATATTACCACCCCAATCTTAAAATTAGGTGAAGAAGATACTGTGTCCAGGCCCACACAGGTCATCCGGGACACTTTGGGTTGTATAGAACCACTTGGAAACAATATTGATCATGGGCTCCAAAATACATACATTTATGTGTATATTCATTCATTAATTATATAAATATAACTATAGTAATATATTTTACTTTCATGCATTATCATTTCTACTCATATATATGTACATACACATACATGTAATTACATAAATATATAAAATATATCTATAATTTCAATATACATACATATGTTACATATGAATATGTGAATATAGAAGATATATTACTATAATTACATGTATGTGATTAATAGATATATTTGTATGATATATGTATGCATATATGTATATACATAGGATGGGTAAAAATTATATTAAATAAAAGCTATCATATTTATTTCCCACATTCTGGTTGATCATGTGGCACTTATTGATGTAACATCGTATGCTTTGCTCCGGGCACCCAGTATGTAACTTACTAGAGACTGTTCCCTGGGATGGAGAGGTCAGGGAATTGAGTCACTGGGGCAGCTGGGAGACTGGGCCTGCTTTCTGCCATGGCCACATAAGTCCCTGTGTTCCCCTACACGCCAGGCGGCAGATTCTTCCCTCCCTCTTGACTTTGACTCATCTGTGCCTATTCCCTGTGTGTGCCATGTAACATTTATGACTGCGCCCTAGCATTTCTGGAACATGGGGAGGCCTGTTTAGTCCCTCTGATTATTAAAGAAGACCCACTGGAAGCATGCCATGATCACAGAAGTGGCTGTTACATGTGAACACTCAAATCATAACACATCCACATGATCAAGACACGTATTTTAAAAAATCACATTCTTGTTCCTGGCAATTTTAGGCATAATTGGGGGGGGGGGGAGAATTGACATGAAAGACGTCTGATATTCTTTTTTTTAAGATCTTTGATATTCTTAAAAGATATGTCTTGAGATCTTAATACAAACTTCTATTCTCAGATGCAGTGATAACACATAATTCCACCCATGGAAGGGCAGGTGGTGGGCTTGCCAGAGACCGAAGCCCTGCTGAACACCCCTCACTCTCAGCACACACAGCGCCTGAACCCTAGGAAAGAACTATTGCTTCCTGGGTTGTCTCCATCGCACACTAGCCACAGGCTCGCTTTGTGGCCACTCCCTCCTCTAGGGTGAGGGGGGTCCCATCAGTGCCTAGGAGTGGCTCACTGAGACAGGGAGCAGAGACCCACTTGGGCTCCTGCAAATGGGGGTGCTGGGTGGTTAGCAGGCTCATTCTCCAGCCAAATGACTTGCTCCAAAGTGCCAGCTCCTGGTTGGCAACCAAATATGGGCCTTAGCAGAGTACAAATTATTTTATATCATGGACACTGGGGATTGGGAAGAAGAGAAAATGGCGTTCTTGAAGGTTAAAGGGCAAAGGTCATCCCTGTGATTTCTCCTTGGATCTCTGGGTTCCTGGGAATGCCCTTGAGAAGTAGTCCTGCAGTAACCGAGGCTCAAGGTCTCGCAAATATGATCTTGTTATCATCTCATTTGGCAGAAGAGGAATCTGAGGCTGGAGATTGTCACAGGGAGTGGGTGGGAGAACCCCAACCTTACCCCACAATGGCAGGGTGAGGGCAAGATCAGAGGTCATTTACACAACACACCCAGGAATCCTCAGACAATCTATAGAGTAATCATCCCACCTTAACTAGAATCTGAATTCCCAAGTCATGCTCCCCCTGCTTCTTCAAAGCCACAGCTATGGTGTTACAGAATTTACCAGGCGACTGAAAAAAACACACAGGAGTCCCTGGAAATACAGGAAAAACCCATTTATTTCCAGATGTACTAGTACCATGACTCAGGGGAGCCTGTTTCCAAATGCCGAGCAAACCAATATGGAGGAAGATTTCTCTTTATACCCTTTGGTTTCTTTCTCCCCCATATATGGGTCAGACTTCCGGACCTTCCGCGGGCTTTGCAAAAAGCCCCGTGTGTTGGGATGGGGGCTGTGAGACCACACCTAAAGGCCTGGCCTGGCGCCAGCGCTGATAACCCCCTCCAGGGGTTGTGTATTGTTCATGGTTTATGGCCTCTGTGAAATGTGAGTATTTAGGTAAATAGGTCTTGTAAGACCAGATAATTAAGGAAGGGGCAGTGACCAGACTATAGGCGAACAGGAATGTGCATTAGAGATACTGACTGACTAGGCACAGAGTCAGGCTGCTGGTCTCCCCTCCAAAAATGTCTTATTTCCTCATCAATGGCATTGCCCACCTATCAAAGGCTACGCGCCTGACCTGTGGCCACGGAAACGGCTGTTCACTCTTAATGACACGGTGGCACCATCTTTCTAAAAATCACTATTTCCTCTCTTTATTTCTTTCTGCACCGTAATTTGTGAGAGCCCTCAATGCAGAGGGAAAAATGCCATGTGTGAATTATGCGAGTCGGTACAAAATTTCCTGCTAGTGAGATATGAACAAAAGTCTCTCTGCAATAAACAAAAAGTGTTGTGTGTAATTTCCCACTGGTCTTTTTTGTTAATTGGGCTCTTACTGCTGAAGCCTTTAATGTAGAGAATAATGAATAACTGGCTTTTGTGTACAGCCTCTCAGATGTACAAGGCCCCGAATTTACAGCGAGCTATTTTTAGATCTTACATTATGATATAAAAGATTGCTTATTGCTGGTAATGCAGAAAGCAAATTGCATTTCCGCCTCTGCGTGTGTTTTCTGTGTGGCTTGCACGAGCCTCCACTCTTGCTGATTCATTATGCCCAAACGACTTGCATAAAGTCTGGGAAATTTTAATGTGGAAGATAGTTCTCGAAAATTTCTCGTACAACTCAAGCTCAAATTCTGCTTTGGCCGGTCAGGGGGGTGGTTCTTAGATGAATCAAATTAAGATTTTCTTATGTGAGCCCTGTTGGGGTAAAATCACAGGATGTGGGATATTATGTAAGAGAGAGAAAGAAAATCCTCATGGTGGTTTTTGCCCCAGAGATGGGTTCTCTGTACCCCCTCTCCCTCCTCCTTCTCCTCCTCCTCCTCTAGCTTCTCTTCTCTCTTTCTCCATCTCCATCTCCATCTCCTTCCAATTCATGTCCCATTATTGCCACTCTTTTTTCAAAAATTTCTAAAAATACTTTTAAATTGGTTTTGAGAGAGAGAGGAAGGGAGAGGGATAGAAAGATAGAACATCAATAAGAGAGAAATATCGTCAATCTGCTGCCTCCTGCACGTCCCTTACTGGGTGGGGATAGAGCCCGCAACCAGGGCATGTGCCCTGACCGGGAATAGAACCAGCAATCTCTTGTTTCATGGATCAATGCTCAACCACTGAGCCACACCAGCTGGGCTATCACTCTTATTTTAATGTGACAATGTCATGGAACCTATCTGTCCAAGGTCTTGTATTCTAGAATCTGCTGTCTTAAAAATAGAAACAGCACACAGAAAACAACTACGAACTCAACAACCCCTTCCATGAATTTTATTTCATTCACTACAATAGCTTCTATATACATTTAAATAATGGTCTACATAAATGTGCGAAGAATTATTTTTTCAATTTATGGGCCAATATGGACCCAAGGACACTTCCCAACAGAGCAGCAGCTGCCCGAGGGCTGGGCGCCAATGAACTCACGAGGCATAATTTTCCGTTTATTTATTCATTAACTGCTCACTGGCTGCCACGGATGACCTGGGCACGGTGGGTAAACGGATGGGCAGGAGACCGTCCGCCTTCAGGTGGACATGTGAGAACCAATGGGAGGCAGGCTGGCGGTGCCTGGGTTGGAATCCTTCTCCCAGTAGCTGTGTCACATGAGACAAGTTGGGTCTGCCCCTGAGAGGAAGTCTGGACCCTGTGACAGGGTGCCCAGAGCAGAGATAGCCTACAGGGGAGTCCTGTGTGGGGCTCCTGCCAGGCCCGTGTCCCTGGAGCTGCCGGAGAGCTGGGCCTCGGCTGATGTGTGTGGGTCCCACAGGGGCAGCAGCTGGACGCCAGCAGCTCAGGATGTTCCCAGGGGCAGCATCTCCCCAGAGGAAGGGCATCTTTTTGGCAGCCTCGGGGGCCCACAGCCCTCCCTTGAAGCTCCAACGAACTTTCCTAGAGACCCCAGGTGTGTGCCAGGTGCGGGGGGGGGGGGGGGGGAAGGAAAGTCTTCCCGGGCTCCTGCCCCAGCGGGCCCCTCGCTGTCCCAGCCACGGGGGCCCTGGTTTTGCTGCTGGGCCCTCAAGGGCTGCTGCTTGTGCCCAAAGTCTCCCCGAACTAGTCTCTGGTGAGTATGGCTCCCTCAGCTCCACCCTCACTCCCTCTCCAGCTCCCCCCGCCCCCCTCGCTCTTTTCCCAGCTGACCCTGCTCCCTGCACACTTGGGTGCATGTTGATGGGGCACCAGCCCTCAGACAGCCTGCCTGGTAGGGCTCAGGCTCCCAGGGAAGGTCTCCCCACAGAGGGAGCCCGTGCTGAGGATGGATGGGAGAGAGCAGGGGAGGGGGTGCACCTGGGAAATGGCCTGCCAGGCCCAGGAACAGAGCTGCCTGCCCCTCATTCTCCCTGGTCAACCCCCCTCCTCGTTACTAAGGAAACAAGAGGACAATGAGACCCAGCAGCTGTTTTCCTCCAAACCAGCAGGTGCTGGGAGCAAAGGCAGGCACACGCTCAGCGGTCCTCACTCGGGTGCCTCCAAGTCACCTGGAAGGCTGGGTAAGACACAGATGGCTGGGTCCCACCCACGGTTTCTCATTCAGCGGATCTGGGGTGGGGCCCCCAAACCTGCCTCTTAAGCAAGTTCCCAAAAGGGGCTGGTACCGCTGGTCCAGGGACCACACTGGGAGAACCTCTGTGTGCAGCCGCCCCGGGTCCTCGTGGGCCTGGGTCTGTCCGCACCCGCCTCTCTGCGTCACCGCTGCCCTGAGGACACCCACATCTACTGCCTCTTTCACAAGGGGCGTCACTGATTTGTAAAGAGCCTCCAGCTGTTTCTTGAAGGCGCCCCTGTCCTACCCAAGCATCCCTTTCCTGGGTCAATGTCGGCAAGTTAAGTCTCTCGTGTTAGAACACAGCCATGAAGGGCGCTTGTCTTTCCCATTTTTCCAATTTTATCTGCCTCTTTTAAATACTCAGGATTCAGGGAGCGGTGCCGGTCTGTCCGGGCCCTGGGACCGAATTTCCCAGAATCATCATCGGAAACCGAAGCGGATGCCCCAGTGGTTGCGCTTCAACGTGTGAACCCAGAGGTTGCAGCTCAGGGCGTGCAGGAGGCAGCCAGTCAATTCTCTCGTTGTTGACGTTCTAGCTCCCTCTCCCTCCCTCTCTGAAATCAATAAAAATATACATTTTTAAAAATAAAAAACAAACAAACAAAACACTGCGTGGGAAAACATATTTGCCAATGTCATATCTGATAAGGGCCTAATCTCCAAAATTTATAGGGAACTCATACAACTTAAGAAAAAGAAGATAAATAATCCAATAAAAAAATGGGGCAAAGGATCCTAAATAGACACCTTTTCAAAGAGACAATTCAGAAAGCCAGGAGACATATGAAAACATGCTCAAAGTCACTAATCATCAGAGAGATGCAAATCAGAACAACTGTGAGGTACCATCTCACACCTGTCAGAATGGCTATAACCAACAAATCAACAAACGACAAGTGCTGGAGAGTATGCGGAGACCTTAGAACACTTGTGCACTGCTGCTGCTAATGCGGACTGGTGCAGCCACTATGGAAGAGAGCATGGAGTTATCTCGACCAGTAAAAATGTCACTCCCATTTGACCCTGTGATCCCACTTCTAGCAATATATCCCAAGAAACCAGAACAGCAATCAGAAGGGATATATGCACCCATATGTTC
>NW_005871619.1:144013-212241 GCF_000147115.1 Myotis lucifugus | reverse complement strand
AAATACCCCATGATCTCACTCATTCATGGATAATAAAGACCATTATAAACTTATGAACAATAATAGATACAGAGGCAGAGCTGCCTCAAACAGATTGTCAAACTGCAGCGGGAAGGCCGGGGAGGGTTGGGGGGCAGGAGGGAGGGGGGTAAGAGATCAACCGAAGGACTTGTATGCATGCATATAAGCATAACCAATGGACATAAGACACTGGGGGGTAGGGGAGGCCAGGGGATTGTCAAGGGCGGGGGGAAAAAAAAGAAGACATATGTAATACTCTTTGTAATACTTTAAGCAATAAAACAATAAAATAAATTTTAAAAAACACACAAACAAAACAAAAACAAATAAATAAGTACTCAGGATTCATGGTGTTGACTGATGTAGTTAAACCAACCAGTCCCTCCTGGCCCCCCTCTCTGGAACTCCCAGTTGTACCCCTCCCGCTCCGAACAGCTAACTCCATTGGCTTTCTGGTCAAGACACAGGAAACAAGATTGGTCAAGTTCATTGTTTGCCCGAATAACACTTGAAGCCTAATTTCCCGGGTCTGGGAATCCACCTGTGCCCCCCACCTCCTTCCCAACCTCCCAGCTACAGCTGCCACCATGAGGGCCGGTGCTGAGGCCAGGGGCTCGTCTGTGGTGAAGGTCCCTCTAGTGACCAGAGCCCCTCTCAGAGTCCAGAACAGTGAGCTTTATGAACATCAAAACGTCACCCCTCCCCGCAGACTGCAGGAGGACTCTTGCTGTCGTTTCTAACGAGAAAGGGAAGTTATCTCTGGAATTTGGCAGCCGCTCCCATTCCAAATGGCTGCAGTGTTGACATCGTAAAACGTGTACCGTCCAAGTCAGAACTTTCTGTTTTTGCAAACGGCCCGGAACTACCTGTAGAGACGCAGACACATCGGAAGAGAGGCGTCTGCGATGGGGAACAGGCAGCCTAGCTCGGAGCCCTCTCGGCGCCACATTTCGGTTTGCAAAGGAGAGGAAGGGAAGAGGAACTGGGGCGGCGGGAAGCCCGCCCTGCGCTTCAGGAAACCGCCAGCAGGTGGGAGAGGAGCGGGCTCCCTCCGAGTCCCGGCCGCACACGCGACTGCGCAGAGCATCGCGCCGAGAGCGGCTGCTCGGGGATGCGGGATGCGGCGGGGATGCGGCGAGATGCGGCCACACGCAAGGGCGGCGCGGGGACGTCACACAGGGCTCTCCCCGCAGGATCGCGCCCTGCCTGTGTGCTCTCCACGCCATCCTGCCGCTCCGGCGATGGCTTAACCGGCAGGGTCCCTTCATCCACCTGCCGGTCTATCCCTGGCCTCCTCCCACCGCCCTCAGCCCCCCTCCTGCCTGCCGACCTGTCTTGGCCAAGACAACTTCGCCGCTGGCGCACCGCGCATCCGCCCCGATCGCAGCCCAGCTCCACCGTCATGAAAATTTAAATATCAAACGTCCCCCAAACAATACAAGTGGCTTTCGGAGGGCGGATGTTGCGGCTGGTTTTGTGTGTACCTGATTTGTGGTCAAGGCGGATGGCCGTAAAAGGATGCTGAGCCAGACCGATGGCATCCACCAAATGCCAGCAGAGCAATTAAAATGCACCGCACGGCCCAGGCGCCCAGCGGCGCTGCCCTAGTTAGGGGTCCGTCAGAGGCTCAATTAGAATGGCTCCTTTCAGGAGGCCGACACTGTCAGCTGGTCATTGTCACTCCGCCTGCCGCATAATTGGCCACAGTTTTGCATCCTCGGAGTTTAATTTTGTGAATGCTGTTATTTGTCTCTTAGAAGGCTGAGGTTAAAACTAGTCGTTTGTTCTCTTAGAGGCACATGAGGTGATTCAAAAATTATTGCTAAAAGACGCACCATTTTCTCAGGCTCAGGAGATGGCCCCTCCTGCTCCCTCCAGCTGCCCCTGCAGCTGCCCATCCTGCTCCCTCCAGCTGCCCCTCCTGCATCCCTGCCCCTCTAGCTGCCCTCTCCCCAGGACATTTTGAAGGCAAACCCTGGGCTAGACTCTGCACCATTAGGATTGTGCAATGACTTGACTCTATGGGCAGAAATTGCTTTACAAAAATTATGTGTCAAGTTCAACATCATGACCATATTCCTTTATGTGCAGGACTCACGTTAGTGATTTAAAGCATTTGGACTCTGTTAAGTAAACAACCAGCAGGAGATGCAAACAACTTTTCAATCTGTGATGAGGTCAAATGTTTGGAGATGATTACTTCCTTCTCGCAACACACTTGGTTTCTGGAGAACGCAGGTGGAAAAGCATCGTCCATATTCCACTGTCTCGCACGCGAGGGTGGAGAGAGTTGGAAGTGGATCTGTGCTCACCTTTCTCCATCTGCAGGTGTTCGCCTCACGCCTTCTCCATTGACGCCTGAGCCTCATGCACCTCGTTGTGAAATTCAGACACTGCTCATCTACACATGGGCCTCTCTCTGTACTATTTTCATCTTTTTTTTTCTGATTTTCACTTTAGTGCCCATACTTTGCCCCACCCTCCAGGTATTTTCCCAGCTCCTTCCGCTTCTCCTCATGTTATCCATTTGATACATTCCCACTATAGGGTGTATAGCAACATCGCCATCTCCATGAAGCGTTCTCCCACCCCCACAGGGCAGAAGCGATGGCCAGCCCTGTCAGGGCATTTACCTATTATCAGTGCTCATGCTTTCCTCTCTGAGAAATTGCAGCTCCCCAGGTCAACGAGCCATTGGCCTCATAGACGTGCCACAGAGCAGAGGCTGAACAATTTTATTTCAAATAAAAATTTTAAAAAGGAAAAAAATGAGAGAAAAGAGAGCGGCCCTACAGAAAAGAGACACAGGTAATTATAGGTAATTAACAAGAACCTAGGTTCACATAGCATGAAAAGTGCTTTAGAAATTATGCCCTACTGTCTTGTCTCCTCTTTAATAGGGAGAAAGCTTTTAGCTCAGTGTCTGGCACATAGGAAAGGCTTATTATATGTTATCTATGCTGATGATGGTGAAGAAGACAAGGAAGAAGAGAAGGCTGAAGATGAAGACAAAGATAAAGATGGAGGAGGAGGAAAAGGAGGGATACAGGAGGAGAGAAGAGGAGGAAAAGAAGATAAGAAGAGAGCGATGATGGTGATGGTGATGGTGGAGATGATGGTGGTGATTGTGATGGTGATGCTGGTGGTGATGATAATAAAGGTGATGAGGGTAATGGTGATGATGATGGAGAGGATGGTGACGGTGATAATGATTAGTGCATACCTTTCCTACTAAAACAAAGTAGTATCTTGCCATCCATCACCTCTAAAACCCTCTAATTTAGTCCTCAGTTCCCACCCTATCTTGTCACTCAACTTTCCAGTGTTCCCAGTCAGGATGGTCTTCACATTGTCACACAGATTGGACCTTCTTTGTCCTGCCTCCATGTCCTGACCAGAAACTTCCTTCAGCCAGAAACTTCCCACTTACCACCCCCACTCCCCTTATGAAAATCCTATTCTTCTTCAAGATCCCCATGCAGGCTGCAAACGCTCTTTTCTGAATGGTCCTGTATCATAGGGACAATAGTAATAAAGGTGTGGGGAACTTTACTTTCTCTCTCAATCTGCACACAACCCTGTGGCATGGCTCTCACCATTTTCAATTGGGAGAGGGAGGCACAATGACCTTCAGTGACATGCCCAAGGCAGAGCTGGCTTTAAACTTTGTTTCTGTGGCATCAAAGCTCTAGCTTTTATAGCATCCTACACAGGATGTACTAGGTTAGTATATTAGATATACTAGCACGACCATGTACTACCTAGACTGACTCCTACTATATAGTAATTTAGGTAGCCTACATAAGAATGAAATGCAGGGGAACTGCTCAATATGTAAATTATGTAAATGCAGAAGGTACAGCCCTGACATTTGAGATCTGGAGTTAACATGGTTCCAGGGAAAAGGACTTCTGTGACTAGCATTTTATAAATGTGGGAGCCAGAGAGAAAGGACCATGAAGTAGGTACATTGTTTTTGCATGGGGGGGGGGCAGTGATGTCATACCCCAGGAGAACTCACAAAGAAGAAGAATTTGGTTGCCCTCTAAGACTCTACTACAATATCAAAGCAGAGATACGTTAAATCATTTTAAGGAATAAGGCTGCCCCCCACCCCCACCTGAGGAAACCTTACTTTTGACTAAACACGTAAACATTTTAAAATGTTTTATTTAAAAATTATTTGTTGCTTTAGAGACCTAGGATTGCATTCCGATTCTTCCATTGACTTGCTTTGTGTCTTTGGCCGCTTTGCCTGCCTCAGTTTCCTCGCTTGTAAATGGGTTACAACAGCTCCTTCACTGTTGTTATTACCGAGAGAAGCAACTGGATGTCAGGGCCAGGCTGAGAGATACTCAGACTTTGTCCCTCTCAGCCATCACCATGAGCGAGTCATGGGCCTTTCTGAGGTCCAAGGTCTAGGGAAACTCCAGAATTATTACTTCCTTTCCACCCGACCCACTGTTTCCAGAAACGCCTTCAGAGAGACTCTGTGTGAGACAATCAAACGGTCACATCTTTCAAGTGGGGGAGGCCCCGTAAAATGCCCGATTGGGTCTATGTCATCGGCTTAAGTGTTCACATTTTTGGAAGGGAGAGGGTTTTTGTAATTTTTGTAATTTTTGCAATTCCTAGCCAGGAGCCGTCCTGAGAGCTCGGTGTCAGCCTTTCCCAGGAGCGTCTGCCTCACGACCGCCATTAGGACACACTGCTGCCCAAAGGTCCCAGCAAATGCGCTGCATGAGCTCACGTCTAGGTAGAGGGTTTCCTTTCCTGTGGTTCTCAACCTGTGGGTCGCGACCCCTCTGGCGGTCGAACGACCCTTTCACAGGGGTCGCCTAAGACCATCCTGCATATCAGATATTTACATTACGATTCATAACAGTAGCAACATGACAGTTATGAAGTAGCAACGAAAATAATTTTATGGTTGGGTCACAACATGAGGAACTATATTTAAAGGGCCAGAGGTTGAGAACCACTGCTTTAGAGCATAGCAATGGGAACTCCACTCCCTGAAGGCGTTTCTGGAAACGGTGGGTCGGGTGGACAATTGCTCATAGAGCAGGGATTGTCCGAGAGGCTGTGCTTTCTGGTGGGCTGTTGATGATGGAAAATAAGCTTCAGTTGAGCAATTTGACTGCCCTGCACCCCATTGTTGTCCGGGTCTGTTCAGGCCCTGGCTTCTCCCCTCCAGCTTCTCTGCCACGTCCACTGAGCTTTAACTTCTCCACGTACCATTCGGTGCTCAGTCCATTGAAGGGATGGCACACTAAGACCTACCTTTCCCTGTCCACACTCTCGGCTGGGGAAACTGTCTCCCATAAAAGGTTCTGTCTGCACAGCCCCCACCCCACCCCCCAAAGCAGCTTAGGCACATCCGGGCAGCATTTGGCTTCATCTCCTGTTCTTCTTTCTACAGTCCCTTCTCTCCCCTTGGTCATACGGTCTCTCTCCACACTGCTGACTGCCTCTCCAGCTACTAAATGAAGAAATCTCACCACACCTGCCCATTTCAACCACCCTGACACATGCACCTTTAAGTAAAAACCATTCTGTATCTAAGTAGATAAAAAGGAAATTAACCAAATTTGAAGTTCAACAACTCAGAATGTGGTTGTCCGTTGCATTAACCTGTGCCTCACTCCTAGAGAAAAACATTTAGAAACGCCCCTTATTAACCCTTATTAACTCATGCAACCTCGAGTTGCCCAACTGCCAGGACTGCTCCTTACCCAGGACGCCTGGGGTGGGGGACTCCTTGGGAGTGGGGTTGGGGCCTTCCCAGGCATTTCCTTCCTGGGGACTAAGGGCAGTTCCCACAATGCTGTAGGAGTCATTCCTGATCGTGGCAATGGCTGCATCCAGGCTGCAAGCCACCTGCGGTAGCTCAGTAGTGGACGGTCCATGGGCAAGAGCAGGGACTGTACCTGCCAGGAGCTCCTGGACCCACACAGGTCTTCCCTGTTCCAGTGGTTTGGATCCCTGTGCTAATCTGGGCCTTCGTGGGGAAGCAGCTCCCACTTCCCTCCTGCAGGAGGGACACTTGGTGGGGAGAGGAAGGAGGAGGCTCTGGTGGCAGAACATTCTACTGGGACGGGACGGCAAGCAGAAACCTGGCCTATTTCAGGGCTCATCTGAGACGGGGCTCTGAGCCTGGACCTTGGTCACAGCGATACCATTGCACACTGAGAGACTAGACTCCGTGCAGAAAAAGACCTTAGTTCCTGTAACTCCCACCACGCAGCTGACGACGCTGAGTAGATGGCTGTCATGTAAATCTACATGTGGTGAAGCTGAGAGGGGACCCGTGAGGCTCCCTAGCTCACCCCCCTTAGTTCTTAGATAAAGAACCTGAGCCGCTTGTTGGCTACCTGGTTGCATAGCAACTCAGTGATGACAACTAGGCCTTGGGCCTTCTGCCCGTGTCTCTGCTTCCCCAGGTCAGCCACTCAGCCCCTTAGAGTCCTGGACAGAGGGAGGCGCTGGGTGCGGTGGCTCAGGATGAGCCGGATCTCACACGTGCCTTGTGCTCATGTGCTTTCATTGAAAAGCAGGCGAGGCTGAGCTGGTGCTGGCTCCGTGATGTGAGGGGAGGGACTTCTCTGCAGAGAGTGAGGTCAGCAGGTTTGCAGCAGCATCACAGGATCCTGTGGGCCCAGGGTCTCTTCTCAATCAGCAGCACTGCGCTGCAGCTCTCAGAGGCCATGGGCGGGACAGTAATCCCTCGCTCCCCGGGTTTTTGTACCGATGTATGTGGCGCTTTGAGCGGTGGATAGTCGCTGTGTTTATTACTGTTCATCACAGAACGCGGTCAGCAGGTAGCTGGATGGTGAGAACTGCGGCTCCTCCAAGTGGCTGTAGAGCTGGGAGACATTCTCTTCGTCAAGGACACTTAGAGGACATTCTCTATCTAAATGCTGGCAAATGGACCAGATGGGCTCTCTGGGTGCCTCCAGGCCTCTCTGTTTAAGATAATCTGTAAAATGTGTTAAAGAAAGAGCTTATGTTGTCTGGGTTTTTTTTCGCTCTGTATTTTAATCAGATACTATGAGGGTTTCTGATTAAAGTAAGTGAGGTGTTCTGTTCTCTCATATTCAGGATATTTGAAGGTTAAATATTCTGATTCCCTTACCCCCAGCCCATCCCCAAGAAGAAAAACCCATTTGTTTTTAGCCCCCTCCTCTGCGGAGCGAAATTTTAAATCGTAGAGCCAGGTTATCAATGCTCACCCGGAGGATTGAAGCAGAGTCATTAAATCTTATTACAAAGCGAAGTGCAGAAAGTAATTGCACATATTTGTAAGTAGCTTAGAATTGATTAAAAATGCATAAAGAAACGCTGCACAATGCTCCGCAGGCCCGAGGATGCTTCCCCCTCAGGGAAACCATTACAGCTGCTCATTCTCTGAGTAACCTTCTCCGTCTCCCCGTGAACACCCAGGAAGGCGAGCTCTGGGCTCCCCAGCCCCTCAGCGCGGCGTGTGCGCGGCGGGAGAGGTTGCTATGGCTCGGCGAGCCCGGGAGGAGTGGAATTCACATCCTTTCTGAGGCATTAATGAAAGCTCATCTTGCTGAACAGGTGGAGTCTCCCCCAGCTCCTGGTCCTGACCTAGGAGGCCGCACTCTTGCAAGGCAGCCCTTGCTCCCTGGGCAGGTTGGAAGGAGACAAAGTGTTGGGAGGGGTTCCTGGGGGGAGAATCCACCCATATGCCCACGGTGCGCATAGATTAGCTGGTGTTTTTAGTGGGATTTCAGCAAACTTCCAGGAAAATCCACTGATATTTGTCTCGCCTGTTTACAACCTATTGGCCATTGCTCCCTGCAGCAATCAATCCACCATTATATTGGTCCGGGCTGCCATATACGAGCCATGGTGATGGGTGCATGAGGGTGAGACGTGACTCCAGACAACATCTTTTCAGTGAGCACCTGTTAGGATCCAGGGACTGTTTAAGGTGGGAAGCAGTCCTGACCTCAGCAAGTCCATGCTCTGGGAGAGGGAGTGATGTTTGCTATTGATGGGTGTGTGCACATTGGCCGTGCGAGCTCACGGGAAGTGTGTTAGTTAGTTAATGCTGTGGTGACAAAATCAAAAAATCTCTGGATCCAGTGGTTGAGTACATAAAGGTCTCATTCCTCCCTCCCTGCCTGCCTCTCTCCCTCCCTCCTCTTTCTTCCTCCTTCCCTCCCTCCCACCTCTCTCCTTTCCTTCCTTCCTTCCTTCCTTCCTTCCTTCCTTCCTTCCTTCCTTCCCTCCTTCCTTCCCTCCCTCCTTCCCTCCTTTCTTCCTTCCTTCCTTCCTTCCTTCCTTCCTTCCTTCCTTCCTTCCTTCCTTCCTTCCTTCCTTCCTTCCCTCCTTTCTTTCTTCCCTCCCTCCTTCCCTCCTTCCTTCCTTCCTTCCCTCCTTCCTTCCCTCCATCCTTCCCTCCTTTCTTCCTTCCTTCCTTCCTTCCTTCCTTCCTTCCTTCCTTCCTTCCTTCCTTCCTTCCTTCCTTCCTTCCTACCTTCCCTTTCTTCTCCTCTCTTCCTCCCACAAACACACACTGAACACCTACCATGGGATAGGTATACTCCAGATCCTGGAGAGTCTGTGATCAACAGTTCCTATTTCCAAGGAATTCCTGGTCTTTACTCTAGATCAGTGATATTCAACCATTTCATCTCATGGCACACAAACTACTAACATTCTGCAGCACACCCCAAAATATAATTTTTTGCCTATCTGACAAAAAATAGTTATAATTTTGATTTATTCAATGAGACGACCATTGTTGTATTGACTGCTATCATTTTTTTAATTTGACAACTTAAGGGAAAAGAGGTCAGTGCCCCTGACTAACTAGTCAGGTATTGCATGTTTTAAACATTCTTGTGGCCACCCGTTGAAAATTGCTGCTCTAGGTTTTCCTCTTGCAATATACTCTAAAGAGAAGGCTATTTGAACTATTTTGTCCTCCTTTTTCTTCTTTTTATAATAGACTACTGGCCGGTGCACGAAATTCGTGCAGGGGGGGTGTTCCCTCAGCCCAGCCTGCACTCTCTCCAATCAGGAATCCCTTAGGGGATGTCTGACCACTGATTTAGGCCTGGGATCGGGCCTAAACTTGCGGTTGGACATCCTTCTCGCAATCTGGGACCACTGGCTCCTAACCGCTCATCTGCCTCCCTGCCTGATCACCCCTAACCTCTCTGCCTGCCTGCCTGCCTGCCTGATTGCCCCTAACTGCCTGCCTGCCTGCCTGATCACCCCTAACTGCCCTCCCCTGCCAGCCTGATCTTGTCCCCAACTTCCCTCCCCTGCCAGCCTGATCACCCCTAATGGCCTCTGCCTTGGCCCCCACCACCATGGCTTTGCCCAGAAGGAAGTTGGACGTCTGGAAGATGGCCAGTCGACCCAGTCTAATTAGCATATTACCCTTTTAGTAGTATAGATAGATTATATAGGATAGGGTTGCTTAAGTTGTGGGAAAAGTGTTTTTCAGCAGGAGGAGATGCTCTTGTCAGACAAAAATACATAATCCCTATATCTGTACTGATAGCTAACCATATGCACTATACTGCCAAACCGGTCATTAAAAAATTGAACCCCTTTCTTACACCTTACACCAAACAGCTGTTGCCCTTAAAACCCCTCCTCAGCCCCCACCTTAGGTTCTGCCTTCGCAATTCACCCAGATTAGGTTCTGATTGGTTGGTTTCTATGCCAGTCAGCGTCAAAAGCTCCGCCTCCTAGGCAGCCATTGGCTCCTCACACATCACCCAGGTTTGGTTCTGATTGGTTGGTTTCTATGCCAGTCAGCATCAAAAGCTCCACCTCCTAGGCAGCCATTGGCTCCTCACATTTCACCCAGATTTGGTTCTGATTGGTCAGTTTCTATGCCAGTCTTCATCTCTGGGCCTATCAACGGGTCTGATCAGAGAGGTGGGGCTGATCAGCAGCTCCAGCATAGGCCTGAGAGAAAGAGGGGTGTGGCTACTGGCCAGGCCCAGAGAGAAAGAGAGAGGCAAGTGCTGATCAACAGCTGCCACTGAGGCTACCGATCAGACCCTGCTTCTCTCTTCAGGCCTCCCTGTTCTGCAGCCCCCCTCAGCAGTCAGTGCTGGGTCGCCAGGGCAACCCAGCCCTGACTTCTGGTCCGTCAAGCCTTCAGTCGTTTTGGATGTTACAGACCCTGGGACTTTATATATTAGGATGTGTTACTGAAATGTAGATTAGAAACCCTATGAATACAGCTGGATTAAATTTCCTAGAGTAAACATACCCAGGTAAACTGCACCCAGGTCAAGAAATAAAACATATTCTGCACCCAAAGGCCTCATTTATGCCCCCTCTCAGTCATCACACCCCTAAATAATACTATTGACTATTTTTTGTATGGTGACCCTCATAAATAAAATCATACTTTTCATCAGAGGATTACAATGTGCATTTGACTGCAGACTGAGTCTAAGAAATGACAAAATATAACAGAATGCGCCTGCATAAGGACTTTAGTGCAACATTCTAATTTGGTTGCAAACAGTATAACGAATAGTAGACTCCCCACCACCATCAGATCTCCTTTTACTAATTTAAAAGCCATGAATTGCCTCTGCTTACCCAGAGCTCAAGCTTCTTCCACCCTGGAATGCCATCTTTTCTCTCTTTACTGCTCTTTTGCCGTTCTGTCATTTTTTTTTTCTTCCTGGAAATCCAGACCTATTTTTGGCAGCCAAATTAGAATGTTTGCACTCAACATCACACGTAGGCACATTCAGATATACTTGTTCATTTCTTTTTTTTAAAATATATTTTTATTGATTTTAGAGAGAAAGGGAGAAGAAAAGAGACAGAGAAACATCAATGATGAAAGAGAGTCATTGATTGGCTGCTTCCTGCATGCCCCCTATTGGGGATTGAGCTTGAAACCTGGGCATGTGCCTTGACAGGGAATGAAACCATGACCTCCTGGTTCATAGGTCAATACTCAACCACTGAGCCACACCGGCCAGGCATACTTGTTCATTTCTTAAAGTCAATATAGAGTCACACATACAGTCAGAGCGTGTTGATAAACATCTGTCACTTGTTGCGGAATATAAATTCCCTTGGGGCCAGGACCAAACCCCTAATTCCACTATTTTGTAAGTCCCCTTATTAATCCAGCACCTTGAACAAAGTGGTAGCTGAGAAAATGCCATTGAATGGAAATCTTATTTTAATTGATTTTTGAATAATTAAATCTTATTCCTTTGGGGGGCATTAATTACTTCAAAAATGGCTTCTAGTTCAGAATGAGAGGCTGAGTACATAAGTTTCTTTTCTCTTCCTCTCAAAATCCTATTAAAGAGAGAGTAAAGGAATAAAAAATAGATTCGCTTACAACCATAAAGCGATTTGGCGGGGACCATCACTGGAGGACAGGTCTCTACATGTTTCCCGAAGGTGAGAGCGAGCAGAGTCACAGTGACTGCAAATCAGGGGGAAGAAGGTCCAGAGGGGACTGTACCCCAAACAGCCTCCAAACCACTCACCTGGGTGCCCGTGGACTCCCACAGCGGCTTGGCTCGCAGACACATTTGGGGATGGGAGTGAGATGTGGGAGGTTTAAGCAAGAGTTGAGGCCTGACAACTCCCTTCCTACCCTTTGAGCACAGAAGAGACAACAGGCAGATGCTTCCCCCTCAGGCAAAAAAGCAAAGCATTCATCACTGAGGAAACTGAGCAAATTGCCTGGGAAGTAGCAGGGCAGCTGGGGAGTGCTGGTGCCCAAAGCAGTGCATTCTGGGGCCCCAGTGGGATGGCTTGTTTCTGTCCTGCTCACGCTGGAGTGACAACTTCCAGGTGAGGCCTCCTTTACAAACAGAGCTCACAGCTCTGCCATGGCAATATTTTAAAATATAAATGGACAGCAGGGGGCTACCGACATTTGAGGAGAGGCTGTAAGGAGAAAGGCAAAGATAAACAAGCCGAAGATGACCCAGGATGAAACAAATAATTCAAGGGATAAAGGGTATTTTAAAAGATCCTAATTGGTGTCCTCAGAGAGATTTGAGTTGGTATCAAATCCATAATATGTACATAAGATTTTTTAAAGGGTATCAGAGAATAAGAATAATCTTGTGAAAAGAAAAAAATATTTTCAAATTACAGAATTCAATACAAGGTTTAACAGTGAAATCAAGGAAATCTCTTATAAAGTATGACCAAAAACAAAATAAAGGGATAAAAAAAGTACAAGCACCTAAAAAAACAACAAAGATCCTTTTAATGGCCAAAAGACAATTTAAGAGAATTTCCAGAAAGAGAGAGACCAAAGAAAACACAGAGGAATCAGTTTTTGAAGGAATATTACAAGATTATTTTCTAGAGCTGAAGAAGGTATATGTCCTCTGAAGTCATCCTCCGGTCTTAGCATAAAGCACGAGAAAGACAATACTGAGGCACATTGTAGTGAAGGTTCAAAATATGCCAACCATAGAAGATTCTGGAAGCCTCCAGAGAGTAAAAACTATTCACCTACAAAGGATCAGAGTCAGACTGCCTGTGGAATTCTTACAAGCAACATTTAATATTGTAAGACCAGGAGGAATATCTTCTACGTTCTAAGGTAAGTGATTTACAGCCTAGAATTCTACAGTCAAGAAAATGATCAACTAAGTGTGAAGACAGATTATGCAAAAACCCTGTTTTACTTCTAAGCAACCTTTGTGACAAAGCAATACAAGAATGTGCTCCAGCAAAACAAGAGAGTGAACCAAAAGAAGAAGACTTAAGGTGCAAGAAGAGTAGATTCTATACAGGTTGATAGTTTTGCAACAGAACTAGAGAGAGATTAGTCTAGAGCAGCGGTTCTCAACCTGTGGGTCGTGACCCCTTTGGGGGTCGAATGACCCTTTCACAGGAGTCACCTAAGACCATCGGAAAACACATATATAATTACATATTATTTTTGTGATTAATCACTATGCTTTAATTATGTTCAATTTGTAACAATGAAAATACATCCTGCATATCAGATATTTACATTACGATTCATAACAGTAGCAAAATTACAGTTATGAAGTAGCAATGAAAATAATTTTATGGTTGGGGGTCACCACAACCTGAGGAACTGTATTAAAGGGTCGCGGCATTAGGAAGGTTGAGAACCACTTGTCTAGAGCAGAGGGCTCCATAAAGATAAGAGAAGAAAAATGATTTTGTATATTTGAAAATGTTCTCGAAACATTAGATGATGGTAAAGAGCTGATAAAAACAGACATTACAAGATAGATAGATAGATAGATAGATAGATAGATAGATAGATAGATAGATAGAAAGTACTCCAGGAAAAATAAAATCCATACAAAAGGGACAATTTATTATAGCATTATTTTTGATGTTATTGATTTGTATATTTCAAGATCCACCTAGAGACCCATTACAATAATGATTACAGAACAAAATGTATATACTGTATTAACCTTGGCAATAAGAAAGCAAAGTTTAACAGTCTGGAAAAGTTTAAACGATGGATTTAAAATCAATCTCTTATTTCCTACGTTTCTCTTTACTATTTGGAGTAAGAAGACAGTGTGTTCTGATCACTGAGGGTTCTTGAATGTTCCCATTCCTTGTTACACAAGGAAGGTATATGCACCTGCAGTTATAAAGCTCCCAGAAATGCCTCTGATTTCTTCCTAACAGCTGTAGCTTGGGCTTGGAATTAACGAGCAGGCTTCTGTTTGGCATATTTCCCTCCTTGTCATCCTCAGATCTTGTCTACATTGACTATTTCTGTAGGTATCAATCTGCCTTTGTCTGTCTCCTTTCTTTTCATTTTAACTGTGTTGAACCCATGCAGCCTTCTTGCTTGTGGCTCTACTTCCCATCAAGGCTGCCTTCCTCGTGCGCCTATATGGTGATGGGCCCACACTCCACAGGCATTAACTGTGACCTAGTCATTCTCACCATGTGCAGAGCGGTTCCCACATGTGCAGGAGAGGCTGTGGGCTGCAGGAAGCACCTAATTCCTAAACTGGCTTTAGTATTAGATGCAATTCCATATTTATTCGTGTTGGCCAGGCTTTCTCTTTGGGAAATGTCACATTCAAAATGGAGACCAAAGAAGTGATTGCTCAGGTGTACTGACTAATGAATGCAATTGTATTCCTGTGGTGGGGGAACGAAACGGGGTGGAGCTCACTGGGTTTTACTGCCTCCTTATTTTATTCACCTGCATTATTAAATGCTTTTTCTTTGTATTTGAGACCAGTTTTTGTTATGCTAAACAGTTATGTGTGCCTATAGCATAGAACGTCATGCCCATAATTTCGGATTTCGGCAAGACTAAAAATGGGCGTCTCTAAATTCATCCATCGAGACCCTGTAGTGGGCATTTGGCTCAGCTTGTCCAACTTCCCACTACAGGACATGATAATGGTAAGAGCATGGGGATGGGGTCAAAGACCTGATGAGAATGAAGCGCCAGTTTGTCTGGCCTTCAGGAATAAGAGTGCCTCCTCCTCACGGGTGCAGGGGTTGCCCCTTCCTCTGACAGAAGCAGAAGAGGTGGGTCTGGTTAGTGCTCCACAAAGGGGTGGGGTTTGGCATCTGGAGTAGCATCCACTCCTTCCATTCTCTTCCTGATGTCTGGGCACAAGCACCAGCATGGGGGTGAGGAAGGGATGGGAGTGGGCTGATGAAAGAAGGTAAAGAGCTGGGGGAGGCAGAGTGTGGCCTGTATCCCCAATAAGAGCATCCTATATAATAAAACCCTAATATGCAAATCAACTGAATAGCCGAATGGCCAGTCGCTATGATGTGCACTGACCACCAGAGGACAGACGCTCAATGCAGGAGCTGCCCCCTGGTGGTCAGTGTGCTCCCACAGGGGGAGCACCGCTCAGCCAGAAGCCAGGCTCACGGCTGGCAAGCACAGCTGCAGCGGCAGGAGCCTCTCCCAACTCCGCGGCAGCATTACCAAGTGGCAGCAGCAGGCGCAGTGTGCCGGAATGAGTGTGAGTGGCGCCCAGCCCCAGTTCTGGCTCCTCCCTGGCAACCTGTCGCTCGGCACACTGCTACATCCCCCGAGGGGTCCGAGGTTGCGAGAGGGCACAGGCTGGGCTGAGGGACCCCCCTCCCTGCCCCCGCAAATGCACAAATGTCATGTACCGGGTCTCTAGTGTGTGTGTGTGTGTGTGTGTGTGTGTGTGTGTGTGTGTATCGGCTGTTTTGCTGATACTCGCTCCATGGCTCTGAGCGCCAACAATCATCCCACGTTCAAAGGCTGTTAAATCGCGTTGTTTACCAATGTCTTCAGAAAAAAAATCACTTCTACTGTCGTGGTAAACAACCTGCTTCCCTATTTATAATGGTCTGGCCCTCTAGCAACTTCAGTGCGAAATTATAGCTAATTTGCCTACAAACATCAGGTGGTCATAATAATTTGGCCACTCAGTGTGTGTGTGTGTGTGTGTGTGTGTGTGTGTGTGTGTGTGTATTTGACCTACTTTTCACAATATTGTATAAAAACCAAGCACTCTAGAAGCACATTCAAATCCAATGCATCAAGGCAAATATTCTCAATTTGTTCAGGGTTTATCCTCTACATCAGTGGTTCTCAACATTCTGGCCCTTTAAATACAGTTCCTCATGTTGTGACCCAACCATAAAATTATTTTCGTTGCTACTTCATAACTGTCATGTTGCTACTGTTATGAATCGTAATGTAAATATCTGATATGCAGGATGATCTTAGGCGACCCCTGTGAAAGGGCTGTTCAACCGCCAAAGGGGTCGCGACCCACAGGTTGAGAACCACTGCTCTACATGGTTGCCTTGTCTTATTCTGAAACTTGCTTTTTTCTGCAGCATTTCTGCCATTGAGAACATGTCTAGATCTGAAGGTGCCTGCTCCCCAGTGTTCTCAGTCATGCATACTTAAGACCTCCTCTCCTCCAGCACCTTGGCCAGCAGCCCGCGTGGCTCTTCAGTGCTGTGTTCCCTTGCTCTTGAGCTCTGGCCGACATTCCGACCATTCACCAAGATCAGCAGGAACAGGGCTGTGCCCAAAGGGGACATCTGGTTACCTCACTGTGGGCGGCTCATTGTCCTGCTGCCCAGGATTCAAACCACATTGAATAATTTTCTTGCATCAGATTTCTTAAAGGAAGATGGCTGTGTGTGTGTGTGTGTGTGTGTGTGTGTGTGTGTGTGTGTGTGTGATGAGTTTGGAAACATTTAAATAGAATCGCGCGCGCGCGCGCACACACACACACACACACACACACACACAAGCATCACACAAGCTCCCAAGAAAAGGCTTCATTGCTCTAAATGCTAAGAGCCCAGGAAGGGCTTTTGGGGTGCAAATAATGTACATCATGCTCAAGCCAAATGCTCAGTTGATTTCCAAAAAATCCCGATCCTCTCCAGGACTCCCCTCCCACACATTTTATTTCTGCCCCCAACAGTGCCCATCCCTGTTTTCCATTCACGTTCCTGAGGACGTCTGTCTATGCCTCACTTTCCAAACATGATGACTTATGTGGAGCCACAGTTCTTATTTTTCTCTCCCCGTCCCTTTGTACCAGCAAGAAATGTTGGAGAAACAGAGAGAAAATGTAACAGTTTCTGATTTATCAGGGGGTAGAACAGGTTTGGGCCAAACAATATGATCCTTACCAATTTCCGGGAAAAGCCTGTTTTCTTCAACTGATTGAATTTTAATCCATGAAGTCTTAGCCAGAGGGCTTCCCTGGATGCAGGAACAACCAGAGAGGGTTGATGCTTGGTGAGTGCCATTATTAAGCGGATTAATTGTGGTGGGCTGGAGGTTATAGTGGTGATAATGGTGATGTTGATGATGATGATGGTGGTGATGTGATGGTGATGATGATGATGATAATGATAATGGTGGTGGTGATGATAATTATTGTGGTGATGATTACGATGATGATAATAGTCATGATGATGATGAAGGTGATAACTATAATGATGATGATGGTAATGACGATGGAAATGAATCTGAAGATTCACCTGTCTAGTTTCTGGCAGTGAGCATCAGTGTGATAAAAGGGTGCATGTTTAGTCACTTTTCTCCTACCTATTATTATAGCTCAACAGGCTTGTTATTATAAACAGGCTTATTAGAGTTACTAAACTTTTTGAACATTAAAAGGGCTTAGTTTTTTCCACTTTACAAAAGGGATGCCTCTTCTCAGCAAAAAATTCAGAAAATAAAGAAAAAGTAAAACAACATCATTACCTCTTCTACCCTTTAACCACTCTTGTTTACATAATTCTCAACTTTTACACACACATACTAATCACTAAGAATTGCATCATACTGTGTAGTTTTGGAAACTGCTTCTTCATTTAAAATTTGAACACGATTGTTCCTAAAGACGGTTCTACAACATTGTTGATATCTGCAATCATCTTAGGGATTTTTTAGAACGTATTTTAATCAGTTCCCAAGTCTGATATTATTTAGCTTCTAAGGTGAGAAGTGAATGATTGCGGTTTTAGGAATGATCCAGCCCAGCATTCTGCTCCAATCTTAGCATCTAAATAATGAAGAAAAAAATAAGATACTCCAGGGCAGCGTGTACGCGTGTGCTCTAGTTTCCCCTTTCCATTCACCAGGTCTAACTGCCAGTTGCTTGGCTGCCTTTTGTCCCCTGGGACCTGGAGGGGGAACCCAGGAAGGTGCCTATCAGGCTTCATCGTGACATTCACATTCTAGAAACCTGCAATCCGATGTTCCTCCACAGGAGATGCTGTGAAATAAACCCTCTGCCCCTTCAGCCAAATCCCAGGGCAGCTCCCCTAGCAACGGAGCAAACATGCCTTCATGAAAAATCCCGACTGCAGTGGAGACCGTGAGCTCTGGGATGCTCTAACCTTTACAACCGATGGACCACGGCAGCACTGTGTAGCTCACTCAAATCCTAATGATATCACTAGATGAGGCCAGAGGTTTCCATGGCAACTGAAATGATTCGCCAGCCCTTAGAACAGGGTGTCACAGGAGGCTCATGAACCAGAGGGGGAGGATGGATGTGGTCATGAAGCAGGAAACTCCACCGTCATGCATTAGCGGGGAGCTGGCCCTGGGCCACGCTGTCAGGTTGGGAAGTTCATCTTCAGCACTTCCCTGCCTCTTCTCTCTCCTCCCTCCTCTTCCTCTCTCAGCCCCACCTGCTGGGCGGCTCAAGAATCTCCACCTGGCTCCCAAGCTAGGAAGCACCCTATTGGCCAGGTCAGTCTGTTCCTCCTTACAGATGGCGGGCTGTTTCTCCGCCACCTCTTTAAGAGCTGGTGCCGACCAGAAGTACTTTCATATTGAAGGCCACGGAGGGCGAATACCTCCTGATGAAACATCTTTGCATTCATAGATGAAACATGATGAAATATGTTTTGCATTCATGGATTTCCATAGACACTGCTTCATCCCAGGATTGGCATGCTGGCTTCCTTGGGAGTCCAGCTCTAGCCTTGATGGTTAGAAGCTGTGCTGAGAATTAGGAGACTGCAGCCAGCCTGAAGGACCGCACATGATCAGCTAGTGATGTCTGCCACGGGTGTGGGAAGGAAGCTGGTGATGGGCGAGACAGGCATTTGCTAAACTTTAATCCAACTGTGAAATATCAGGTAGCAGGAAGGCTGGAAGCAGAAATAAAAATGCAGCCTCTGAGAGACTCTGTGAGCTGTTTGCATGCAAGCATTTTTGTTTGCATACCAATTTAAATCCCCTTCCATTCTTACACATTCTTACATCATCGATGACCTCGGAAAGCAGCAGGCTCAGGTATGTAATCAGGGCTTAATTGGAGCCGCTGAGTGCTGAGGACGACCCCTCAGATGACAAGATGAGGGAAATAGAATATACTATTTGTCTTCACAACGCATGGCTCCATAGAAACTTGGGTCTGAAAACGTTGGTTTTTCTCATTTCTAGTCATCCTGTTATCCCCTCAAGTCTTACCTTAAGAAGTACCTTCTGGAACTTCAGGCCTTGGGAAGTAGTCTCTTGTGTTAGCTGCTACAGGCTGAAGAAGTGCATGGCCTCGAGGTCATGGTCTGTGTGTTCTTCATTTGCACAAACATTTGGAAGACAGGGCCAAATATTTCCTTCAATCAGACTGATCCATGATTTCTAGATGAGCTTGGCTTTCCTCTGGGTTGTCCAGTGTATTAGTTTTCTACTGCTGTGTAATAGATGACCACATACCCAGTTTCAGTTGCCATGGAAACCTCCAATCTTCCGGTTTTGGGGGTCAGAAGTCCTGAAATAAGGGTTCAACAGGGCTAGTTCCTTCTGACGTCTCTGAGGTGTTTCCCTGAATTTTCCAGCTTCCAAAAGTCATCGGCATTTTGTTGCTTGTGGTCTCTTCCTCCACCTTTAAGGTCAGTAGTATCGCGTCTTTGCTCTCTCTCCTCCTCTCTGCCTCAAACCTCTATTCTGTCCTCATATCTGTCTGTCTGTCCCTCCTGCTTTCCTCTTGTAACCATCACAGTGATCAGATTGGGCATCTCTAATAACCCAGGAAAACCTCTCCATCTCAAAATCCTTAATCCCATCTGTGAATCCCCTCTTGCCTGTAAGGTAACATATCCACAGGCCCAGGGACATGAGCACCTTTAGGGGCCATTATTCTGCCACCACACTCAGGATGAGGAATCACCCCCCACTGCCCCCTCCCAGCGGGGTGGGGCAACTGGCTGCAATGCTTCAGTTCTGTCCTGAGTGGCACAGCTACTGGGTGAGACCCTGCCCGGATGACCTCCCTCCACCTTGAAGACAACAGCAAAACCCTTCAGTACTTGAAAAACGATAAAGAGGATCAACGCTGCAACCTAAGTCAGTGTTTCTCATCCAAATACTAGCTGTGGCTCTTCATGAACGAAGGCAACGAGATCTTTAGAAACAAACTCAACACTCTCAAGACAGCCTCTTCAAGCAGGAGAGTTTTCCAGAATTACAGCCATGAGTCCTGGCAGTGTTTGCACGAGCTGCTGGCTCTCCTGCTTCAAAGGGAGCCCTGTGATGCTTGTTTTTTTATTTTGTCTCCCCATCTCTGCTCCCCCCCTCACCCCAGAATTCCTCCTTTGTTGCCGAGAGGTCTGATCTGGAGGTCAGTGCACTTGTCCCAGTGGAGGGTGCGCCTATTGATTTTGTGCACATCTGCTGTTTCCCTCCCAGAGCTCGAGTCACTTTCAATGAAACAGTGAGAGAGGGTTGATGACCTCCGAAAGCAGCAGGCTCAGGTATGTAATCAGGGTTTAATTGGAGCCGCTGAGTGATGTGGGCGGCCCCTCGGATGAGCAGATTCCCCCGCCCCCCACCCCGTGGAAGGACACATGCAGGCCTCTTCATGCATGGACTTCCTGAAGCCTCTCCACTTTTACTAATAGAAATGGAAGCTGCCCTGACTGAGCCGTCCAGGCAATCAACACAGTTGTTTCAGCTGCTGACACAATCCAACCAAATCACAGTAAACACAGTCACTCCTCTTTAAAAGACATGGAGGGAGAGAAAAGGAATTTCATTTTGAACATCCTCCCCAGAGCTGTCAGCACTGGAGCTCAGCTGGGTGACACGCGGAGGTAGACCAGCAGGCCCAGGTGTGGACCCAGTGATGAGTGGCATTCCACAAACACATGCAGGAGGTTTCACCTACGGACTCAGGATTTCGCAGGGCAGGGCTGAGGTTTGTCTAGCGTTCCTCCTGGGCATTCCTGGGTTTGTCCTTCTCCAGGGCTGGCTGAGGCCTGGGTTTTCTATAGCTCCAGGCCTTCTGGGCTCTTTTAAAATATACTATGGAACAGGTCTAGAGTAGCCTATTTTTAGGGGTAGTTTGTCCCTCTACTAAAACACAGCCCTGGGTGCTCAATGAACCATTCGTGTCTGGTGGGTCCCTGAATCATTCCCCGTCATACGTGAGCTCTGGAACTGTTAGCTTGTAATTACCACACATATGTTTTCTTTCCCTGAGAATTTCTCCTTACCCAGCCTATGGATGTTCACCCTGGACAGGTACAGGTTCATAGTCAAGGGATTCCTGAGGGAGATTTTCAGAGCTCTTTCTCTGCGTAGCTTCCTCCTCTCTGGTATCCTGCTCACACATTCTAGCTGCCACCCGCTTCCCCAAGTCGAGGTTCTCCCCTCAGCTCAGCACACTGCTGGGATCTGTGCGGGTTCCCTCCTCTGTCCTGTGGTCTGGAAAAGCTCCAGGCCGAGAGCCTGGGCAGCCACGTGCTGACCTCACTGTTGCCCTTAAATCAGGAATCACAGTTCTGTACTGTGTGTTGTCCAATGTCTGAAAATACTTATTTCATATGTTTTTTTTCTAATCTGTTTTATGGCAAGAGTGCAAATACTATATCAGTTACTCTTCCTTGGGCAAAAGCAGGAGTTTGCAATTTAAAATTTATTCTTTTAACCCTAAGCAGTTAGTATTGTTATCAATCCCATTTAGAAAAACTTAGGCACTGAGGATTCAGCAAATTGATTATATTACTTAGCTAAGGATTATCTAGCTTTGTACCAATGATTCATTCATTCATTCACTCAACAAACACTGAGCACTTACTTTGTTCCATGCAACAGGCTGAGTCGAGTGATGAATAAAGCAAACGTGCCTATTTAGCTTGCAATTTCATGGTGGTCCCCAGCATCGCGCCTGTCCTATTATAAAAGCAAATAAAGATTTGTTGAATTTATAGCAACATACACAATTGATGTCATAAGAGCCTCAGCTAATGTGTGGACGGAGGGCCTCAGCCCTGCTTCCCCACTCAGTGCCCTGCCACAGTGCTCCTGGCGCACGGTTATGCGGCTTTGGCTTGGTTGCTTCCCATGACAGGGAGCTTGTTATCACACAGGGCAGGGCATCCCACTTGGGAACTCTGATGAACTAAAAGGTTCCGTAGCAAGGATAGAAGAGGGTGCCAGGCAGATGAAAAGTATAGAGATTTTCTGCAGAGGAGAAAGGGCATCGAGTAGAGCACCTGGGAGCCATGAAGGTAGACTTCATTTATCACTTTGTCCAGGGCCTGCTCATGCTGTTTATCTTCAAGACTCCCGGTCCCTCCTCTGCGTCCTGACTCGGCAGCCGAGGGACAGCTTGTCAGCCATGCTGAGCAAGGAATTCCTGCAGACTGTGAGAGGCGGGCCGGGCTGGCTGCACTGCTGACCTCTAGGATTCTCCTGACACCTGAGAACCTTCCATTCAAGCCTTCTTCTCCTACTTCTGTTCAGTGGCTTTATTTACAGTCAGACCTGAATAGCATAAAAGCTGATTTCTGCACAGACACCTTCCTGCACATTCTTTGTGAGAATGTATTGTGGATGAAAGGGGCCACATGCTGACCTGACAAGCTCAGGGGAGGCCTGCATGGCAGTCTTGCAAACTCAGAGACCTAAAGTAACCACAAAGGATGGTCTGAAATTAAACTTTAACTAAAAGCAGTTATGATGGGCAGTTACGTCCTAGGCCAGTATCTTCACTGATAAGGTCAACCTTTACCTTAACTGAGCCTATCTGTCTTTTTGCATCTATGATAACATACTCTTGAAATGTCTGGGTAACTTGTAACTTCCCTTTTTCTGGAGCCTCTGGGGCACAACCAAATGTGCTGGGCGCCAGGACAGATACCACAAATTCCTTCATTATCATGTTAATTGATCCTGCACCCACCTAAGTATGTGTCCATCATTTTACTTTTTATCCAATCCCAGGGGTTTTCCCTGCTTTGCTTTATCCCTCCTCCTTAATCTATCACCAATGGATTTCATGTAACCCACCTATGTCCTGTGGACGAAAGGGGCCACACGCTGACCTGACAAGCTCAGGGAAGGCCTGCGTGGCAGCCTAGCAGACTCAGAGACCTAAAATAACCACAAAGGATGGTCTGAAATTAAACTTTAACTAAAAGCAGTTATGGTGGGCAGTTATGTCCTAGGCCAGTATCTTCACTGACAAGATCAACTTTGATCCTTACTGAGCCCATTTGCCTTTTTGCCTCTAAGATAACATAGCCTTGAAATGTCTGGGTAACTTGTAACTTCCCTTTTTCTGGAGCCCCTGGGGCACAACCAAATGTTCTGGGCGCCAGGACAGATACCACAAATTCCTTCATTATCATGTTAATTGATCCTGCACCCACCTAAGTATGTGTCCATCATTTTACTTTTTATCCTATCACAGAGGTTTCCCCGCTTCGCTTAATCCCACCTCCTTAAATCTGTCACCAATGACTTTCATGTATAAATACGGATGTAACCCTGCCATTCTCCGGAGCACTATCTCAATTCTTTGAGGTTCTGCTTCCCGGCATATGTCGACAGTTTGGCTCAAATAAACTCACAAAAATTCTTTACAGGTTTCAATGGTTTTTACATTAACAGTATGAAGGGTTATTTAAAGTCTGTCCAATATTGTCCTCTGCCCTGGATGATTGAATTTCATCGAGCCCATTCCCACATTTTTCCTTTTTTTTTCTGACTCCTTAATTCCACTCCCAATTTCTACTGTGTGCAGCTGAACCGGAAACCTCAGAGGCAATGAGCCTGTTGTCAGTAACAAGGGTCTTAGAAATCCATGTCCCAGTGTCTCCATTCGGGCCTTGGACAGACAGCCAGGAAATACAGGTCTACCGTGTATGTGCCGTGTCCGTACACTGACATGTTTCTAATGAAAGTTTCATTTACTGTAATAAATCATTTTAATTTACTTTGGAGAAAACAAAATAAATCTAATTGAAAATAAGGAATGAGATTTCCCTATGAATAGCATTCCTCTATCATAGCGATTTCAGACTTCCAATAACTTTGTTAATTCAACTCAGCTATGTGCCTGGGCTAGCTGACACCTTATTGTTGTTTTAAAGAAAATGTATACGGATTTCCTGAGCATTTCTTCTCTAGCAAAAGAATGCTATCTTGGGATGCTCCCCATTTTGCTAACTGATATTCATTAGCAGCTGGGAATGAATTTTAAGCAGCTGGAACTGGAGGACACATTTATCACCAGAGGAGAGGAAAGGACTCCTTTGTAGTCTTAAATGCGGTCTCCTAAGAGCACTCCCTTGACCTTGGGCAATTGTGCGTTTCCTTACATGCAAATAAGGTAACTTAAACACCCCTTCTCTGGCCCCAACATTAACATTTGATAAGAGCATAAACAACTACAATAGAAGCCTGTGTTTGTGTACATTTACTAGTTTACAAAACAGCAGTTTTAATTTGCACGTAGATTCTGGGGAAGGATCTGTTCCATGCTGACCTCTCTATGTGGAGTCTGAGCTATGAAGGCCTTTCCTCCACGCTGTGCACCGCCAGCCGGACCTCCTTCCTGGCTTACCCCCGGGCTCTACAGCCTGCAGCCCATGGGCCACATCCGGGGCACTGTCTGGTTTTGTGTACCCTGTGAGCTAAAAATGGTTTTCACGTTTTTTAATTGGTTGAACAAAACAAACAAAGAAGAATATTTTGTGACATGTGAAAATTACACAGAATTCAAATTTCAGTGTCCACAACAATTTTATTGAAGCGCAGCCACTCCGATTTGCTTACATTTTGTCTATGGCTTGTGCTGTTCTGGCAGAGTTGAGTAGTAGTGACAGATGCGGCCTGCAAAGCCAACAATGTTTTCTCCGTGGGCCTTGGCAGAACAACTTGGGCAGCACCTGCTTATATGAAGACACCCTCTCAGGTTTTTCTCTCGCCTGCTGTCCGCTAAGCTCCTCTCGCCCTTCGGCAACTTGGCAACTCGGAAACTCAGAGTCAACGCAATGAATTCTGGGAAGCCTTCCTGACTCCAGCAGACACCAGGCCCCGAGTCCCTATTTTCTTGTGATTCTTGCCTCTCCCTCACCCACAAGGTGTTTTTCCATCCCAACACTTGCTACACTTAATACTGGTGGGATTCGGGGGTTAAAATGCATCCTCCTCCATAGATTGTAAGCTTTGTCAGAGGAGGTACACGTCTGCTTCATTCACCGTTCTATCAGGAGTAGTCAACACAGCACAGAAATCTTGGTAGAATGAATGACTGAGGTTTCGAATGTCATCTCAGAGGAAAAGAACAATTTCCTATAGAAGAGAAGGACCTCTAGGGACTTGACCAATCAGAACCCATCCTTTGTATCACCCACTGTCCACGGTCACAGGCAATCATGGCTAATTAGATACACGGGTAAAAACCTTCTTGCTTTAACTCGGGAAAATCTCCCAGGAATCGCTGACCAGAAGCAAAATAACCAATGTTTATACTACTTGGTGGAAATTTTTATTCAGCCGTGGAGCAGGTAGCAGCAAGCACCCCAATGATGAGCGCGTACTGCTTGGCATGTGTTTTACATCAGGTTTAAGTTTCATGGGCATTAAGAAGCAGATATTGTTGTAATGTACCCTGCGAATCACAGAAGGACGCCTCAAGAAGTCGAATTAAGGAGGCATATTTATTGCAAAATCCGGGACTATGAGGGGGCATCTTGCTCTCCCAAATCTCATAGTGATAAGATGGCCGCAAAACCAGATTTATAGAGGCAAAAATCACAAAGGTATTGATTACATCCCAGGCTTTGGAATGAGGAACCTGATTGCAAAAAAAGCAGTTTACAGAAGCAGAATTAAGCATGTTAATTACAGTTTTGGGTCTCTGGATCACTGAGTTGCCAGGAACACATTATCTAGAGCCATCGAGGCAATTTAGAGTAATTGTGCTGTCCTGGTCTTGGGACCACTGAGTTGACAGGGAAACATTATCTGGAACCCTCAGGTCTTGGGATAATTGTGCTGTCTTGGTTCCCAGGTACAGAGGAATTTGCTTTCTTAAACCAGTAAGATCACAATCAATGGGATATTCACATTACAATCAATAACGCATTCAATTGAATGGGATGATTTATATAATTCAGAAAATCAAAATAACTTTTCTATTGTTAAGCCAAACAGCAGGGTTAGAGTTAAACTACAGTTTTACCTGAGATGATTGCTACCATACTTCAATATCCTAGGCCAGTGGTCGGCAAACTGCAGCTTGGCAAACCGCGGCTCATGAGCCACATGCGGCTCTTTGGCCCCTTGAATGTGGCTCTTCCACAAAACACCGGCTCTTCCACAAAATACCGACTTCTGTGCATGGGCCATGAAGTTTCAATCGCACTGTACGAGCGCGCCCGCACGTGGTATTTTGTGGAAGAGCCACGCTCAAGGGGCCAAAGAGCCTCATGTGGCTCGTGAGCCGCAGTTTGCCGACAGTCCTAGGCCAAGCATGTCCAACTCAAAGGCTAACATGGGCCAAATCACCCAGGCATGTGGCCCGTGGACCGTGAGTTTAACATGCCTGTCCTAGGCCCATTGTACAGATGCAAGATGCAGGCCCATTGTCTGGAGTCTGGGTTAAAATGTAGATCTGTTTTTTCCTATTGCCCCATAAGTGGTAAGTAGCTCCTCAATAAGGTTGAGAGTATGTCTCCGTGGCTCAATGCTAGTTCCAAAAGTCTGCCAGCACCTTGACCTTCCCGGGGGCTACAGGAAGGTGCCAAAGACATGTCGAGAGTGGGCTCTGGGCACGTCCCAAACCCAGTAGCTGCAGAGCGCCTTGCTTGGACCTGAGGACATGTTTATAACACAGCGCTGTGAAAATGATCCATTTAGAAGGTATTTTTCTCAAGATTTCCCGTGGGTAATTCCAAAGGGCAAAGTCATTTTGAAGCCAGAAGCACATCGTATTTATGGTGTCACCTTGTAATGGAAATAGTGTCAACGTAACTGCTTGGGGCCTCTGAATTCAAAACCAAGCTACGGATACATGTAATAGACTTTCCCTAAGACCAGGTAATGCTCAGGGACCACAAATATTGTACATAGTAAATACAACTCCGATCAGCAGCCCCTAAACGACCCCTAGTCAATACACTGTGCTTCACCTCCATATCCAACCTGATAGGCAGCAGCCTGGACAACAGCCTTCCTCTGTTTGTGTAGATTCCAGTTTCTGACTTTTAACCCTTTCCTTTTTCCTGAAGAGCTTATTTGACCATTTCTTGTAGCACAGATCCATTAGCCATGAATTCAGTCAGCCTTTGTCTGAGAAAGTCTTCATTATCCTTCACTTTAAAAAAGGCATCGGACTTTATGCATTATTAAGTGAATATATTCATGGGATAGTCAAACTATTAATCACATATTAGGCAACAAAGCAAATATTAATTCTCAAAGGATAATTCCAAAGACTACATTTTTTAAAACCAGAATTCAGTAAGATTGAAAATGGATATTAATATTCTAAAACAATTACTTAAATATAAATATTTGTCATATCCTATATAATAAAGAGCTAATATGCTAATCAGACTGGACAGCGGAATGACCTTCCGGAATGACAAGCTGGAACCACCAGTGGGCGGGGGGCAGGGCCAGCGAGCCTGTGCCACCAGGCCAGCCATGGTGGTCCTGGCGGCCCCCCTTCTACAGAGGCAGCCACAGGGGAGCAGGCCTAAGCCACAGACATCCCCCAAGGCTCCTGGACTGCCAGAGGGATGTCTGACTGCTAGCTTAGGCCTGATCCCCTGGGGAGCGGGCCTAAACTGGCAGGTGGGCATCCCCCGAGGGGTCCCGGACATCAAGAGGGTGCAGGCCAGGCTGAGGGACCCCCCAAGTGCACAAATTTTCATGCACTGGGCCTCTAGTATATCATAAAGTAATTGATTTTCAGATGGTTTAGCTGTCTCTTGTTTCTATCGATAAGTTTCTTGGGTGTGCTCCTAGGTTTTCCCTTGATCGCGCCATCCCAGAATGTTCTATCCCTGGGAGATACTGAGCCCCTCACCTTATACAAGTTCAGGAAATCTGGCAAATGTCTTGACCATCATATGTCTTTTGCAGGGTCGCTCCCTCTCATGGGATGCTGTCTCCCAGGGGACCCCAGGGGAGACTTCGCTCTGCTGTTATGCTGAGCCCCGCTCTGGGCACAACTTTCCTAGACTTCTGATTGCAAGTCTCTGTTTTCTGATCTCTGAATATTTTGTCCTTCCAAGTTTCTGAGCATAGCTCTCCCCTCACAAATGGCTGGTGACTTGAAAGGGAAATTGGCTTTGTTTTGATGGTGAGCTCCTGTCTCTAGAGCAGCGGTTCGCAACCTGGGGGTCGAACAACCCTTACACAGGGGTCACCTAAATACATCCTGCATATCAGATATTTACATTACGATTCATAACAGTAGCAAAATTACAGTTATGAAGTAGCAACGAAAATAATTTTATGGTTGGGAGTCACCACAACATGAGGAACTGTATTAAAGGGTCGCGGCATCAGGAAGGTTGAGAACCACTGTTCTAGAAGCACTGGTCTCCAAAGCCTGGTGAAGGTGGGAAGTAGCCGTCTGTGTTTGTATCTGGCTTCCGGCAAAGCTGCAGCGCTCAGACAACGCCTCCCGGGGAAGACATGCCTGTTCAGGGCTACGCGGTCTCCAGCCCATCACTCCATCCACAGGTGCAGCCCAGTATCTACTAGCAGCATCCCCCACTCGGAGCCAAGCCTAACCTTCAACTCATGCCCAGACCTGGCACGTATGCCCAGAGAAGAAAACAGTCAGCGGTTTCCACCTCACCGAGGAGGAACCCTTCTATCTTGAGGCTTAGCTCTTCTAGTTGTCCTCACTTCCAGAGTTCTCCAACCTTTTAAAACCATGAGCTGTGTAATTTCTCCACCTTTTCAGAAAAATTTGGTAGTGGTCCTATAGGTCTGCCATGTCCTACTATAGCTACCTGGAATCAGAAGGCTGATATCCTTATTTTTTTAATAAGAAAAAATAAAATGCTTTCATTTTGGCATTTGTCTGTGCGGACCACTCCGGGGTAGATATCAGCCAAGCTGTCTAATTCTCACCTGTGGGCTCATCACATTAGCTGGGAATATGCAATTACCCCCACGTGCTTAGTGTTGGTCTGTCAAGAAGAGCAGGAATCCTATATTTGTGTTTCCAACTTTGAGAAGTAGAGTAAACACACATCCATCTATGGTTCTTATGGGCATCTAAGGCAACAGAGGAGAACTCGGCACCATAAAGAGGAGCAGAAGGCACAATAGCAGAAATTGCACAACATTACACGGAGCAGAAGAAAACTGGCGTGTCCTGTGGGGCACTTTAATTAGAGCCCAGAAAATTGCAATTTCTTTAGAAACAACACAAAGAACAGGAAACGTTCAGTGTAGAGTCACAAAGGACTACTTAGAGGTAGACCAAAAAAATTCTACTGGAAATGACAAACAGGGGAGAGAGACGCAGAAACAAAAGGAAAGGAAAGAAAAGTTAACTTAAAAAAATAATCTCAAAATGTTCCCACATTATATAACACCAATCAGGTCGGTATGCAGCAGAAAAAGCAGAAAAGCACCATGTTAATTTCTCAACCTCCTGGCAAGAATGTGCGTTGTCAAGCACCAGGAAAAGCCGTGAAACAAATAGTCCGCGTGACTTCGGAGTGGTTGGAGATCGGATGACGGCGGTGGGCGGGGAGTGGCAGTCTGAGTCTTTGACCGCAAACACACCTTTCTTCATTTGGGGGGGCTTTCTAAGGTTGAAATGTCTGCCTGTTCAAAATATGGAGGAGTATTATACAGTGGGGCCTTGACTTATGAGTGTCCCGACTAACGAGTTTTTTGAGATACCAGCTGTCTCTCGGCCGATTGTTTGCATTGAGTTGATAGAGTAATTTGAGTTAACGAGCTCCTTAACAAGCTCGGTCTCAGAACGAATTAAACTCGTAAGTCAAGGCCCCACTGTACACGTGTTGAATACTTGTGATGTGTGTGAACTAAAGCTAAGCCTGAAGAAGTGTGAGTCACTAGCTTTACACTCAGATATGGGAACTCTCCTTTGCAGACACAAACGGTTCACTGCAGAGCAGAGAGCATCTGCCTGGGATGTGACTGGCAGACACGTTTATCCAGAAAGCCCAGCACTGCCAGACACACAAACATGTTCTGTACCCCCAGCTACGGCCAGGGGCTCTGGGGACCTAGGGGTGACTGAAGGACCTGAACCACCTGCTCTTTTCCTTCTGTGACCACCCATGGAGGTAGGTCCTCTGTCACACAGAAGACCAGCAGGGCCACTGGTCCGGAAGCCATTCCTGAGCCACGTCCCATACGGATTCTTCCCACAAATCTGATCAGAAAACTCTCCTGAGTTAGGTGGAGTTATTGATGAAGGCGTTCCTCCCACCATTGCGTAGTTAGTTTATGAGGAGCCTGGTGGAGCCGGTGACAAAGGTTCATGTCCCTGAGGCTCTGTGGGTGGGTATCCTTCTAAGTCCCCCTGACATCAGTCTTGAGGGAGTCGTCACTTGCCCCTGAATGACTGGCAGCCCTGTGTCCCCATATGGCACAGGGACATCCGCCTTCTCTAGATTCTCTTTGCCACCCAGTCAGCAGTCCTGGTCTCAGAGTCGGACAGGCACAGTCCTCACACACTCTTAGCATTTGGGGATTATTAAAAACAGGGCTGAAATGAAGGGAGTCATTCTGTGATTCCTTCAAATTGCACTATCTGTGCTCTAAGTGAATTCCAAGGGAAAATTAATGTAGTTTGCTACTAACTACCTAGAACAGAGGATACTAGGAAGCAGGTGTTCATCATTTATGGCATCGAGCTGGAAGGTGATGCATCTTAAATGTATTGCTCACACTCGGTTTGGAGGGTTAAGTATTCACGAGAGAGACATTGCTGAGAAGAAACCAGATGCTCAGCTTGGATGCTGCCTGTCACCCATGCCGAACACCCCAAGTGTGAGGGGCCATTCACTCCACATCTGCCGGGGTTCTTGTCCCAGCATCAAGAAGGGCGCAGGAATCTGGAGAAGGCTGTGCGTAGATGTTAAATAAGAGGACTCCAGAGACGAAATATAATTTTGAAAGGCATTGGGGGTCAGAGGAGCTTAGCTAAAGAAGCTAAGTTCTAAGGTCTTAAGTCTAAGGCCTTAGGTTCTCTCGTCCCCAGGACCCCATGCTTTATATTAACACAACTTGTCCTGAGGAGAGGCAGAGATATACACCTCAAAGGGTCAGGGTTTGGTATAGAGTCCATTGTCAGAATGGGGGAATTAGCCTACGGCTGTTCAGGTGTTTGGCCAGTAGGAGGCAATAACATGTAGATTAAGATGCCTTTTAGCTGTCTGGCAGCCACAATCAATTTAATGTATCCTATTCATGTTTGGGGAAATGCCTTTAGCCATTCCCAGATGCAGCCCTGCTATACATGCTGGAATTGGTCTCAGGCACACGTCCATTTCTCAGGAGGTTGGTGACAAAGCAGGCAGCCTGTGTCACCCTTTTATCCAGAGAGCAACAGAGACATGGCAGTAATCTGTCAAGATTAGCTATCAAGCATTCAGTTCTGTAAGCCATGTGACAAGAAACTCATTCTGGATTTTTTTAAGTAATAACTAAATATTTTCCAAAGTGTATCCAACTGATAGCTGAGTCTATGGCCGACCCAGGAAGAGGCCAAGAAAGGGTACAATGTTCTCTTGGTTTCAGGAGAACACAGAACCTGTCGCCTGCACGTACTTGCGTTTAAAAGCATCTAATGAGATGCCTGCGCTCACTGAGTCAGGGACTACTGTTAAGTATTTACCAAGTGGCTCAGGGGGATGAGGCTGTGAACATGGCAGATAAAGTCCCTCCCACCCCCAGAGTTTACACTTGGATGGAGGAGAAAGAAATCGAATTAAGGTGGCAGCTACAAGTGCAATGAGCACGTGAGGAAAGACCTGGCCTGCTCCACGGGTCGTGGAAAGTCTGCCTGGAGAAGCGCTACCGGGCTGAGAGGTGAGGGTGGGCCCAGCTGGCCAAACAGATGCCAGTGGCTGCCTGGGCATGCTCAGAGAGCGAAGAACCTAGAGCAAAGGGGGCTCTTGCAGGTGAAATAGCTGAGCATCTATTCTCTGTCTTCTATCGTTAGGGGAGCCCATGGTGCCCTCCTGCTTCAACCATGGAGGTCATTTTACAGGAGGCAGTGGTTTTTAACATAATTTCCTCCTCTTCCTTCCTTCCTTCCTTCCTTCCTTCCTTCCTTCCTTCCTTCCTTCCTTCCTTCCTTCCTTCCTTCCTTCTTCTGTTTTTTTTTTTTTTAATTTTTGATAGAAAACATCAGCCAAATTCATTTGTACCTCTGAGGACACATCTTGTGGCCTTAAAGAGACCAAGTGCTTGGCACCCAAGGCTGAAGCCCGCGTTCTGGTGTGAGGGACTGACAGCTACCGTTAGAATCAAACTCTAGGTCTGGTTGACTTGCATTTGGTGATACTGAGCAGCTGTCTACAAATTTTTGTTATGATCCCTGATGTACATTGGGCTGTTGTCTGCTAATGCTGTGCTTTGTCGTTAGAAAGCCTGATGGCCAAGCCCTTCCCGGGCCCCAAGCTCCAGGGATCTGGAACTGCTTAGCTGACACAGGACCCAATGGACCGGTGCCCAGGCGGCAGCCCTCCTTACACAATGGCATCGAAGGGGAGACCAGAAGTCTGTTTCTCTCTCCATGACACGCCCCCTCCAGGTTTCCCAGGGAGTGGGGTGGGGGTGGGGGGGAATCTGGGCAAGATGGCTTCCCTCCCTCTTGCTCTGAGACCTGGTTCATAGGCGTGGAGCTTGACCAGTCTCAGCACTAACCTGGACATAAAGGAGGAAAATCCTGCAGGCCTCGCCGAGACAGCAGGGCATTCTGGGAGGTGCTCGCAATGCACAGGGCGTCAGAGGGTCAGATGAAACTGGACATGGCCCCATTGTATGATGACCTATAAATGAAGGAGTGGAAAATAGGTCACACTGATGTGTTAAAATATAGTGGCTTCCAGAGACTCACCTAACATACACACCAGAATTTTGTGCTGTAAAGTAACATCATTTCATGTAAGTTTGGTGTGTTTACCTGGACAGTTGTGATGACATAAACATGTTTGTGAGCACAGTCTTTGAACCCTGGGGTGTGGCTGAATGGTCCCAGGCAGAGACTTAATCAGTAATTTTGTGGGGGTTTTTCTTTTCTTTTTTTGTTTTTTTTTTGAGAGGAAGGTAAATGTGGACCATTATTCCTATGGCCCCACATTAATGCTGGCATGCCCGGCAAGAACTCTCATTACATTACTTATTTCAGAGTCAAAGTGCTTACATTATAAAGCAGCTAAAGCTCCACCTGTAGGAAAATTGGCACCATTTCTTATTCCACTCTTCTCGGTGCCAAGCATAAAAAATGCCCTTTCTGTTTGGGTAATCTTGCACCGCAAGAACTTTAAATTATTTACAGCTCTCCTTATTTGGAACCAGGAAAACACACCATTTTCCATGCCACCATTTCTACTGTGAAACGTTTCTAGAAAAGAAAAAGGGAGTAAATTACTGATACGTACACGACTCAGAAAGAACAAAGGCGCGCCCCAAGCAAGGGCTGGCTTTCTCCTGCTGTAAGCAGGGCAGGTCTGAGGGACCCTTCCAGGGCCGTAAGCACTCAGAGGACTAGGAAGTGCCTTGTTCTGGAGGCTTCTGCAAAATGCTTCCACAACAAGCTGCTGTGAATGGCCGAAAGCCTGAATGAGATGAACCAAGCCTGGGGGTGGAATGGGCCGCAGTGCCCACAGAGGTGCCCGCAGAGGTGCCCGCTGGTGGGAAGGCTGCAGCTGGTGGAAACTGCCAGCCATGGACACGTATTTTGAGAACTCAGTTGCGTGGTTCTGGGGCAGAGCATCTGCCCCCCTGGAGAGGCAAAGGGGGAACTAAAAGGTTTTTTCCCTCTCTCTCCCCTCAGCTCTCAGGTCTTCTCCCGCCTCTCTCACTCCCCCTTCCTATGGAACAGCCCTGTGCCTGGAGCCATCCTCCAAATAGTGTTACTACTAAGCACTGCATATGCTAATCAGCCTTAGTCCTCACTGCTCAGTGAGAATTTCACAACTGGTGGAATTGGTCTCCTCTCAATTGAATGAGTGAGAATAGCCCATGAAGAGTCCGGGTGCCATGGTTAAAGACCACACCTCACAGGAGAGAGAAGGGTCCAGGCGCCGTTCTTCTTGGGCTCCCCTTCTAATTCTATGAGTTGACTCAGTTCAACCAAACATGACAGCAGTAACAATAACACTACAGTCACTGAGCAGGCGTCACATTGAGTATCATAGGCTTATCTTCCTTAATCCTTACCTCAATGAAATACGCAGACTAATACACATTTTAGTTAGAGAAGCTGGTGCTCACACAAGGAGGAAGAGGTGTTGCTAGGATCCAAACTAGACACTCTGCCTGCAGAAAGCACCCCCTAGCATCCTGCTCTACTGAGTCACAAGCAAGCCCTCTTCAACCCAAGTTACTATTTTATGTAACTCATGAAGCTCCCCCTTACCATCCATCTACCAATATCAATTGCAATAACATTGTTGATAACAAACTATTTGTTGACTATATTATAATTTGCAGAACATCTTCTCGTTTCATTCACTTTGGAGCACCTTGTGGGTAGGCAGGACAGATGTTTTAGCTCTGTTTTATGAGAGAACTAGAGGCCTGATGCAGGAAATTCATGCACTCAGGGGGTGGGATCCCCAGCCTGGCCTGTGACCTCTCACAGTGCGGGAGCCCTGCGATCGATCTCCCCAAAGAGGTAGGCCTCACCCACCCATCCAGGGCTCCTCGATGGATTGCCCCAAAGAGGTAGGCCAGAGCTGGGGGTCCTGCCTCTGTGCTGTGCACGCAGTGAAAAGCCCCCGCCCACCTGCATGCACACGCAGCCCCGCCCACAGCCTTCTGGTGATCGCTCATTGTGGCGTGAGGGCATCATGACATGAGGGTGTGACGACCACATAGGCTTTTATTAGTATAGATAGCTTAACTCGAGACGCTGCCAAAGATTACTCACCAAATGAGCAAAAGAACTAAACAGAGTCCCCTGAAGCCACGGCCTGGCATTTTTCTCTACAGCCCTAGCCCACCCATGCCTTCCCATTCTAGGATATCTGTTCCCAATAAGTAAAACCATCATCAGATAGTGTAGACAAACGCCGTCTTTGTTTGAAACAGAAGCTGGAAGAACGCAGGTTTTTCTGCACTTGCTGACCATTGCATGTCCCCTGTGTGTCTGCAGGGAGGGTTGGGCGGAGCCCTATCTGAAGAGCTTCATACCCTGATAGCACCGTCATTGCCGACCTTTCCATCCCCAGTGGGGCTGTGCAAACGCCTTCCCAGCAGTGAGCATCATAATTGCAAGAAGACTGTTGCGGCCTGATTTTGTTCGTGGGGCAGTGTGCCCACCTTTGCATAGACTGCTTTTTAATTTCCATAGCAAGAACTGTGTTATTGTGTCATGTATGGACTCAGAAGTGTTAGTGACCTATTTAGACCCCTCAACTTGGGGGCTTTGAGGTGTGAGTGTGGGGTCTGGCTCCCGGGTTGGTGGGATTTGCAATATCCCGTGCCACCTCCTCGTGCATTCAGTTAGTGTTCACTGACCACCCACACATGCCGGGTGCACAGGCTGGTGATGAGAATGTAGGGATGTTCTCAAGGAACTCGCAAACACCTCCTGTGTGCACTGGTCATGGCCACCATCTTTACAGGAAGCAAGACTGTTTCAAGAGTACTTGACAGATGTTTTGATGCCACTGTTGACATTAGCTGGGTCATGATAACCCTGTGACATGTAACATCACCGTTTTGTAAATCACCAAACAGTTTGCAGCAGGCATTCCTGGGCCTGACTACATCCCTGGCTCCTCACTCCCACCCTTGCTGTAAGGCATCATCCTTTCTTTCTTTCTTTCTTTCTTTCTTTCTTTCTTTCTTTCTTTCTTTCTTTCTTTCTTTCTTTCTCTTTCTTTCTTTCTTTCTTTCTTTCTTTCTTTCTTTCTTTCTTTCTTTCTTTCTTTCTTTCTTCCTTCCTTCCTTCCTTCCTTCCTTCCTTCCTTCCTTCCTTCCTCCCTTCCTCCCTTCCTCCCTTCCTCCCTTCCTCCCTTCCTCCCTTCCTCCCTTCCTTCCTTCCTTCCTTCCTTCCTTCCTTCCTTCCTTCCTTCCTTCCTTCCTTCCTTCCTTCCTTCCCTTCCTTTCTTCCTTTCCTCCTTTCTGTTTTCCCTGAGAAGGTATTGCTTTTATGATTAGGAAAGTTTAAATAAGGATTAATTTTTTTTATTAGAACTGGATTTAGTTCTAAAGACTGTGAGCCCAGTCACCCCAAATCATATTTTCTAAAGGGATTTTATATTTAATACTAGAGGCCCGGTGCACCAATTCATGCATGGGTGGGGTCTGGCTGGCCCATCCTGATCGGAGCGATCAGGCAGGCCTGGGGAGGGGCTGCAGGCAGTTGGCAGGCTGGCCTCACCCCCTGGTCTAACTCCCGAGCGAACTCCCAGTCGAGGGGACAATTTGCATGTTTGTCTTTTATTATATAGGATACTACAGACCGATGGAAAGAACACTCAGTTATTGAATTAAGGACTTTCTGCCATAGCTAGACACCTAATGAAGAGTAATTTTGTGGCACAAATGTCCTCCCCAGGCCCAGGAGCACATGGTCCACACAGGCAGTGGTAAGTGAGCATCATCACGAAGCCGACCCAAAGCAGGGCTTTGCAGTGTGAATAGTACATTTTCCATTTTTATTTTTTTTATTTATTTATTTTTTTAAATATATTTTATTGATTTTTGACAGAGAGGAAGGGAGAGAGATAGAGAGCTAGAAACATCGATGAGAGAGAAACATCGATCAGTTGCCTCCTGCACACTCCCCACTGGGGATGTGCCCGCAACCCAGGTACATGCCCTTGACCGGAATCGAACCTGGGACCTTTCAGTCCGCAGGCCGACGCTCTATCCACTGAGCCAAACCGGTTTCGGCTATTTTCCATTTTTAATAATATTAATTTTTAGATGACACATTCTTACCATTTTTACATGATACATTTGCATAATGTTTAGAAAATACAAAAGAGAATGTGTCATTTCTCTTCAGTTCTTTCTTCGGACAGACACCCAGGTCCCTCCCCTGGAGGTGACACACACAGAAGCAAAGTGTGAATGGTCACATGTATATGCATATTGCATGCATCCATTAATGCAGATAAATATAGATCACAGCCAGAGACTATGAATTTTATATGGGTAATTGCAACTATACACAGCGCTTCACACTTTACTCTCATCATCTTTCCCGAATCCTGCTGTAATGAACAATATTCTACAAACTGACATCGTCTGATCTAAGATGCCTTAATAAGACACACTATTATTTTACCTGCCATTAAAAAGGAAGAAAATGCCGCTAATTAAAATAAGTCACAGCATCATTTGTATAATTCATTCCAATTTCCAAGATACATCTTAAGAATGGAGAAAATGTAGCAGATTGTCAGTCAAAGCTGTATGATACGTTCTCAGCAGTGAAACCCCAAGTTCAAAGTGTCAGTTTATTTGTAATTTTTAAATACCTAATTGTGCCCACAGAGGCTCTGCCGATTAACACTTGAACCAGCCGATGTGTGACAGTGCCCGTTCCCCACTCCTTGGCAGATCCAGTGCGTAAAGAAACATTTTAATTTTAATTGTTTTTAACCTGATAATAACAAGTGGCATTAGTGTAGTTTTACTTTGCACTTTCTTGTAAGGGATGACGCTGAACTTCACCTAAGAGCTATTTGAGTGTTCTTTTCTGAGATCTATTATATTCTTTATTTTTTCATTGATTTCTTGCTTTTTATATGGCTTTATAGGTGCTTTTTTTTTTCCTATTTGCAAGAAGCTAGCCCTTTGTGATATAAGTTGCAAGTATTTTTTCAGAGTTTTCCTATTGTCTTTTACTTTGATTATGGTGTTTCATACAGGTTAAAACATTATGTTGTCAAATTTATCCATCTTCTCCTTTAAGGCTTCTAGGTTTTGTATCTCACTTAAAAAGACCCTTTGACCTTTAAGATATTTAAAAATAATTCATCCATGCTTATTTGTGATACATTTATCATTTCCATTTTTAAAAATTCTGGAATTTGTTTTAATTTACAGATTTATATACAGATTCATATATTTTTCCTGAATGGCTATCAAGCTTCCCCTATAATATGAAATGCCACCCTACACAATAATAAAGTCCATGTGTTTGGGTCTATTTTTAGAATCCTCCCAGGTTCTCATGACATTATCCCTTATTTCCATTTTCCCTGAATCCTGTATATTTCTACTGGATTCTATCTATTGCAGTGATGGCGAACCTATGACACTCATTTTTTGGGTTGATTTTTCTTTGTTAAATGGCATTTAAATATATAAAATCAATATCAAAAATATAAATATTTGTTTTAATATGGTTGCAAATATCAAAAAATTTCTATATGTGACACGGCACATATAGAAAGTTAGGGTTTTTCAAAATGCTGACACGCCAAGCTCAAAAGGTTCGCCATCACTGATCCACTGACTTTTGGACTTGAGCAAGGATTTTTATTTCCTGTAAAATAATTCACTTCCTTGGCCCTGCACTACGTACCACACATGTGAGTCTATACATTTTCACCATTTTATAGCCAAGCTTCTAGAAAAATATTAATTTTCTCTATTTCCACTTTGAGTTAACTCCTCAGTTCTCTGTGCTCTGCATTCCACTCACAACTGCACTGAAATTGTTCTTATTGAAGTCCTTGACCACCTGAGTTCTGATCGTACTCCAGCCTCTTCGTAGCTCTCCACATGGCTCACCTCATCCTGCAGCGCTTCTGCTCTGGCCTCGGCAGCATCACTTGTCTACAGTCCTTTCACCCCTTGGGTGGACCGTCCCCGGTTTTATTTGCAGGCTGGTCCTTATCTGACCATTACATGCAGTTTCTCGAGGCCTGGGCCCAGATTCTTTCACTTATATACCCTCTCCCTGGGGTATCTCCCCCCACCCACAGATTTCTTTTCTCAGTGCTGGTCATCCTCTGAGCTGACCCAGGGCTGTGCATCCAGTTGCGGACTGGCCATCTCCACTCGGAAGTTTGGTTGTCAAGTCCAGCTTGACACGCCTGATTCTAACCCCATGATCCCAACTGGATATCTCTGCCTCCATGCTGACCTGGTTTTTCATCACGGTTCCTCTCTGAGTGAGTGACAGGCTGTCTACCCAGTCATGTGAGCCGAGCTTCTAGCTCACTCCTGGAACCTCCCCTTTTGTGCTACTCTATGAGGCAGTTGGCTCGTCCTGCCTCATGAAGCCGATGGTGAAGTTTTCCAGTAGTCATTGAGCTGGTTTTAAAACATCAAGTTATGAAAATGTAATTATTAAAAATTAAATATTAACTTACAATTAAGTTCATTATGCTAAAAATAAATGTAATGAGTATTTGAAACCATCACTTACTACTTGACTGCATATTGTGGGATCAACTTGATATGTGGAATTGAGAATGAAGAATATTATATATGGCATTATTATTTGTAAATTATGTGGTATAGTTCTTCACAAGAGTAAAACTTACTACCTTAATCTGATCGTTGCTAACTCTCCAATGAATTGCTGCGTGAGGCCCCTAAAGTTTCTCCTTCTAGCCACTCTTGCCCCCTCCAATCTTCAGAGCCCTAAATGTGGTCATTTCTCTTTCCTTTACTCTGTTGAGGGCCTATTGTGTGTGCTACTCCAGAAGCTGGATGTAAGCAGCAGTGAATAAAGCAGACATATATCCCCATCCTCATGGAGAATTAGAAATTAATAAATGCCTTACAAAAAAACAGAGCTCAGTGGGGGCTAGAGAGGGCAGGTGGCAGGTTTGCCCCCAAAATGATAAAAATTGCACAACAAAATGGCTGCATACCATTGTCAGAGGGACCTGCTCTGGCTCCACCCCCTATGTCACCCTTGCACCCAGTTGGTCCATTCTACTTGACCTTGGTGGTAGGTCTCCCCAAGCCCACCCTATGGCAGCGTTACCCTCTGCCATCATCCAAGTTCTCACACAGCCATTGAGAACCCAATCTGCTGAAAGCCTCAGGCTTATCGTCTGTTTGAGAAAAGAATTTGAATGAAAATCTGAAGCCTTAGTCTTATTTCAAGTCAAATTGTTACCCGGCAGTGATTGCTAGAGGGAAAATGTCTAGGGTGAACTGGAATGGCATTGAAAGTGCACATGTTTTACACGCAGGAGGGGGAATGATATGCTGCATGATGACGATGCCACAGAAGGTGTGCCTTATGCAAACAAGCCTTTCTTTCAGGCTGTTCCACCTGCTCTCAGCAGAGGAGCAATGGCCAGTGGACCAGGAAAAGTCTTGGCTGGTGGGAAAGGCCTTTTCCTTCACAATGCCTGAGAAAGTATGTTAGTTTCCTATTGTGCTGTACAAATTACCACTAACTCAAGAAGTCAGCGTGGTGAGGCTGGAGTCTCTTCTCATGGCCTCACAAATCCAGTCAAGGTATTGGCCAGGCAGGGCTTTCATCCGGAGGCTCTGGGCCAGGACCCTTGCCAGGCCCACTCAGGCACCGAAAGAGTTCAGTTCTACGCATTTGCAGGACAGAATTCCCTGTTTCCTTGCAGGTTGATGGCTGGAAGTCATTCTCACTCTTTGGCTCCTGGTCCCCTCCATCTGCAAAGGCATCGATGGCCTATCAAACACTTCTCCTGCCTTAAATCTCCTTTACTTCCTCTCCTGCTGATCTGAAGGGCTCCTGTGATTACATGGGGTCCACCAAAATAATCCAGCATAATGCTTCCACTTGATTAGTAGCATAATTACATCTGAAAAGTTGTTTGTGCCATCTTATGTAACACAAGAGACCCAGCGCGTGAAATCGCATGAGACCCAAACCCGCCCACCATGCACATGTAGCTTGCTGCTGAGAGCCACCACGCTGCGCAAGCTGCGAGCCCCACCTCATCGCACCAGCTGAAAGCCCCTCCATGCCATGCAAGCCACGAGTCCTGCTGTACCGCGTGAGTTGCGAGCCTTGCCCCACAGCCATGAGCAGCTCACGGGCCTGGGGGAGGGACCGAGAGGTGCTCTATGCACCTCCTGGTGACCGGTCGTTTGGTCATTCCGGCGTTAGGGCATTACCGCCATTGGCCTTTTAAAATATAGACTAGAGGCCCAGTGCACAAAATTCATGCGCGGGGGGGTGGGGGGGTTGTCCGTCTCCAATCTGGGACCCCTCTCGAATCTGGGACCCCTCGGGGGATGTCTGACTGCCAGTTTAGGCCTGATCCCACAGCTGGACATTCCTCTCACAATCCGGGACTGCTGGCTCCCAACCACTCTCCTGCCTGCCTGCCTGATTGCCCCTAACTGCTTCTGCCCGCCAGCCTGATCACCCCCTAACCGCTCCCCTGCCAGCCTGATCGACGCCTAACTGCTCCCCTGCCAGCCTGATCGCCCCCAAGTGCCCTCCCCTGCTGGCCATCTTGTGGCTGTGGGCACTGCCATCTTTGAGGGCGTGGCATTCAATTAGCATATCTCTTCCTTATTGGCTGTGGGCACCACCATCTTTGAGGGCGGGACAGTCAATTATCATATTCCCACTTATTGGCTGTGGGTGCCACCATCTTTGCGATGGCCTGAGGGTCAATTAGCATATTCCCTTTTTATAGATAGGATATTCACAGCATAACACCAGGAGTCTATGCCATGAGGAACAAAGTTCTGCCTACCGCAATCTGTCCTCTGGTCGCCAAGGTTCATGCCCATCCCTCACACATCCAAAAACGCTCAAAGATCTCATCTCATCACAGCATCAACTCAGAGTCCATAATCCCATCAGTTCTAAAGAACAGATCTCCCCATCGAAATCAGGTGCATAGGGGTCACTCCATGAAGTCCAGCTTCTGGGCACCATTCCTCCCCATCCAAGAACCGTAGACACTGAAGAGACAAGACACCTGCCTTCAACATACCGTGGTGGGACAGGCATGGGTTAACAGCAAATGACGTTCCCATTCAAAATAGCAGAAAAGGAGGGTAAGAAGTCACCCATCCAAAGACATTGGGAAATCCAGGTAGGCAAACCCTTAGATTTCAAGGCCTGGGGATAACCTTCTGTAGCTTTCATCTCTGCCTCTGGGCTCTTAGTTTTGCCCCAAATCATCTTTCCTTGGTCATGCAAGGTGGCACTTCTTTTAGCTGAAAGTTTTATCAACTGCTTTCTGCCAGGAGAACTTGGGGGTTATGGTGGAGGTGTTCATCAGCTTCCTCTCATCTCATCCTCTCTCTGTCCCTTTTGGTCCAGACTGGCAGTGCTTCTGCTCATATAGAATTCACAAGAACCCATGGACCTCCCAGGAATGTCATAGGGGTTTGCTCCGCTGGACAAAAGGCTGAGATCCCTCATTCTAAAATGCTACTATCATTGTGAAATTATCATTATTCAATTTCCCACTTGGAAAGTTTTCTTTTGCAAAATTTTAATTCACAAATCAAAGAGTGAGATGTTAGCACAGGTGCTAATTTGTCATAAGGAAACATGACTCCCAGAAATCTGATTCTGGTTGCAGAGTTAAGGCACTGTGGCAGCCATAGCCCCTGTGGTTGATTGGCTATTTGTTTCCCACCATGGATCATCTCATATGATGAATAAGAATGTTAAAAAATACCACTCCCTACCCCACTTTGAGAACCACTGGTTGGAGACAAATTATAAAATACCATGTATGTGAATTAGATAGACATGGAATAGACAGATGGCCCTTAATTAGAAACTCTGAAATTAGCAATGAGTAACGGAGACTCTCACTCAAACACAGAATACCATAAATGGCAAACAGTGAATTGAGAGGCATCTAAAGTCAAGGAAACACATTGGCATAGTCAAGAATAAAGCAATAAAAACTTATCAGAGGAATTAACAAGAAAGCAAGAAATCTAACAGGACAATGAAAGAAACTACGGAAGCATCTTGATTGCGGGTGAGCACACAGACATCATTGTTATAAGCAATTATTTAAATCAGAATTCTTCTGGAGTGAGGAAGATTAGAGAAGAAAATAATTGGGAGATTAACAGAATATAAGACAAAAGGAACCCTAGTACACTGTTGGTGGGAATGCAGACTGGTACAACCACTATGGAAAACAGTGTGGAGTTTCCTCAAAAAATAAAAATGGAACTGCCACTTGTCCCAGTGATCCCACTTTTAGGAATATATCTTAAGAAGCAAGAAACACCAATCAGAAAGAATATATGCACTCTTATGTTCATAGCAGCGTTATTTACGATAGCTAAGACCTAGGAATAGCCTAAGTGCCCATCAGTAGATGGATTAAAAAACTGTGGTACACTTACACCATGAAATACTACACAGCAGTAAAAAAGAAGGATCTCTTACCCTTTGAGACAGCATGGAAGGTCCTGGAAAGTATTTTGCTAAGTGAAATAAGCCAGTCAGAGAAAGACAAGTATCATATGATCTCACTTATATGTGGAATCTAAGGAACAACATAAACTGATGAACCAAAAAGATCCAGAGATATTGAAGCATGCAACAGACTGACGTGTTTCAAAGGGAAGGAGACAGGTGGGAAGAGATTAACCAGTGAACTTACATGCATATATGCGTAGCCCATGGACAGAGGATAGTATGGGGAAGGCCTGGGGAGGGGAGGACAGGAGCAGGATGGAGGGCATCAATGGGGGAGAAAAGGAGGGACATCTATAATACTGTCAACAATTAAGATAGTAAATTTAAAAAATATTTAAATGCAAGAATAGTCACTAGGACAGTTAAAATGACCTGTGGCTTCATGTGACTTGGATTCTATTTAATGTCATATCTTCTTAAGGTGAGCACTGAAATATGCAACTTTGTAGGAGTTACATTTGGGGGACCCACCGGATATTGTCATTCCAAGCATATCCCTGCCCAATCGCCCTCTGAGTCTTCCATCAGCCAAGCCACAACTATGATTTACTAGTGGGCAAGTTTTAAAGACTTCCTTAAAGATTAAAATTGCATTTCAATAATTAGTTGGTATTCTTTGACACTGTCACCACACAGAGATGATCCTTCAGGTGAGAGCCAGAAGGCCCGATTTTATATCGGGTATCTCTGGCATTTTTGAAGCAGACCTAAAAAAGACTTTCCCTCCAAGCAGGCTAGTATTCAATAAGCCTGGTATTGATTTCTGTGTAATCTCCCTACAGGCCAGAACAATTCAAAGGAATCCAAACGCGTTACCCAGCCATCCAGAGAAGCCGAATCATACAGATTCAGGTCATACAGTAAGATTCTGATGCTGAGTCACACTGCTCAGCTTGGTGAATATCAGCACTGGTTGCCATGCTACACCTTACGCAGGAAAAAAAAAATCCTGGAAAAATCAAGCTTTCCATCCTCTGCTGTCCTCTGATGAACACCCATGTTTGATGGTCTCTGATTCTCTTTCAGAAATCCCCTGCAGTAAATCTGCTTCCCCACAGAGCAGAGAGCACCTGCCTGTGATTTGACTGGCTGTGGCTAGACTGGCACAGAGGAGAGACACATCTTAGAGCATTTCAGCGACATACAAACAATAGACTCAAGTGAGGGCAACAGGTTTCATCACATGTTGCATGAACTTGACAGCTACCACAATTTTGGGAGGAGGCCTTATTTTATGTTTCTTTTTCTCTGTAAAAGCAAATATTACGTGGAAGAATATTAATTAAACTTTATCTCAGGGATAAATGATTTCTTATATTTACCAATTTTAATTTAGTTCATCTTCATTCATCCAGCAAGTGTTTCTTGAATTCCTACTATGTACCACCTGACTGAGCTGGTTGATTGAACACATTACTTCTCATGTTTTTGGTAGTTCACTCTATGTTTCAGTCCTCAGCTGCCATTTTCTGTTTCAATAGATGGTCTCATTTAGTTCCCTGTTTATCGTGAAATATATTGTTAAAATCTGAAATCACTTCCCCCACTTTTCTAAAGCAAGAGTAATGATCCTATATAATAAAAAGGGCTAATATGCAAATTGACTGAATGGCGGAACAACCAGTCACTATGATGTGCACTGACCACCAGGGGGCAGACGCTCAACACAGGAGCTGACCCCTGGTGGTCAGTGCGCTCCCACATGGGGAGCGCCACTCAGCCAGAAGCGGGGCTCACGGCTGGCGAGCACAGTGGTGGTGGTGGGAGCCTCTCTTGCCTCTGTGGTAGTCGGACATCCCCCGAGGGCTTCCGGACTGTGAGAGGGTGCAGGCTGGGCTGAGGGACCCCCCGCCACCCCCCGCCCTGAGTGCACAAATTTTGTGCACTGGCCTCTAGTTATGATTTTAAAAAGTCAAACTGATTTAATATATTCAAATATTAACTTTCTTGCTAATTTCAATGCCAACAGATTTTAAGTCACTAATATAAAAAGGGTTCAATGTGACAAGAAAAACAAAAAATTAGGTACACTCTGCCCATCAGTGACCCTGGGAACTTGTCATAAAATCTTTTAAATTCTGAAAGGATGAAAATATGGTTGGAGAGAGACATTTTAAGAAATCATATATAGTTATAACAATACATTCAGCTAACTAATTGGGGCCTGTTTGCAGTAAAGACCCAACCTGCTGTCCATCACCAATGCAACAGAGAGCATTAGCAACGTGACACTGTGTACTCATGAGCCATGGAGGGTTGTGACATGAAAATTACCCTTCAGCCAGCTCCTGCAACACTGATTCCAAATGGAACCCTTGGGGAAATATTTGGTCAGGACTGTGCTTTCAAAAGAAAGCAAATGCACTTTAAAAAATTAAAATTTTAGAGACAAGGGCTTTACCAGAACCATGGGGATTAGGTGGATGTAGCTGTAATTTTAGACCAAACAGGCTAGTTTCAGGAGAGTCTCCAACAGGGGTTTTAAAAAGTTAAAGAAAACATGCTATTGCAATGAAATTCCATGCAGGCTGCCTGGTGACAAGTGAAGGAGTGGCCACAGCTCATAACAATAATAAATGGTTGTTAAGACTAAAGGAAATCAAAATATATAGAGTATACCTAGATTTTTATAGGAGGTTTTTTTTTTACTGAAATGACCAATTCCAGTAGATAAAGCTGAATTTGCATTGAGTCTTCTAGTACAAAATCAAAGCAAGTGTTAGGCAATGCAGGTCAAGAGTAACACTTCTCTAATATATATATATATAATAGTAACACTTCTTCTAATATATATATATATATATATATATATATATATATATATATAAACACACACACACACACACACACACACACATACTGGAGGCCTGGTATACGACATTCGTGCACTCGGGGGGGGGGAGGGGGTCCCCCAGCCCAGCCTGTGCCCTCTCGCAGTCTGGGAGCCCTCGGGGGATGTGCTGGCAGTTGGACATCCTTAGCACTGCCCCAGAGGGGGGAGAGGCTCCCACCACCGCCGCTGCACTCGCCAGCTGTGAGCCCAGCTTCTAGCTGAGTGGCGCTCCTCCTGTGGGAGTGCACTGACCACCAAGGGGCAGCTCCTGCATTGAGCATCTGCCCCCTGGTGGTCAGTGCAAGTCTTAGCGAGCAGTTGTTCAACTGTTTGGTCGATTTGCATATTAGCCTTTTATTATATAGGATATTTCTGATATAAAGCAAAAAGGGAATTGTTTTAACTGAAGTGTTGAGATTAACTACATGTTCCAGCATCACCGGATGTTGACCTCATTCCACACAACAACTGGCTGGGTCTGTGGTGTGGCTAGATTATTACAGCCAGTTCAGTCTTAGAATTTTCATATTTTCCTGCCAACCACATGAATTTCATGCTTTTTATCCAGGAGTTCGAAGGCTCCTCTCCCTAGCCTCACGTTACCCATGACCTTGGGTTCTTCCAGATGTGCGTTATGGACAGTGGGTCTCCTTCTTGTCTACTTCCTTGTCTTCCTTTTTCTCTTTCTGTCTTTTCTTTTGCCCCAGAACCCACCATGTTCATTAAGACCTGAGCCCTTAACTCACATTAAACCCGGAAACCCCTCCTCTCTTGATGTGCCTGACACCCCTTTCATGAAGGGTCTCTGCTGGTTTCCTGTGGCTGCTGTAACAAATTACACAACCTGCATAGCTTAAAACAGCAAAAAATTATTCTCCTACAGTTCTGGAGGTCACAAGTCCAGAATGAGTCTCATGGAGCTAAAATCAAGGGGGTGGCAGGGCTGGTTCCTTCTGGAGACTCCAAGGGAGAGTCCATTTCTATGTCGTTATGATCAGAATGTTTGCGTTCCCTTCAAATTCATCCGTTGAAATCCTAATCCCCAATATGATGGTATTTACTGGATGTGAACTGTAACTAAAAATAAAAAAAATAAAATAAAAGAGAAACCAAACCCTCTATGCCTCTGATTACCTGAAAGATACAGACCAACCTGGCTCATTTCAATTTCTCACCAAGCAGGGGTAGACTCACTCAAATACTGCACAACTCACATTTCTGTCCCTTAAATTAGCTGCTGCTCTCCTCTCAAGGCCTTTGTCCTAGGGAGAAAGACCCTGCTCCTCCCTCTTCCCCTGGCCAATGACCACTCGTTTTATTTTAATGAGACTTAAGCATAGAGAGCACGTGAAAAGCGGACCTTGCAATTACCTTTCTGTAACTCCCTACTCCTCCGCCCTCCAATTCTCTTTACTTAACATAAAACCCAGGTATCCCGTCTGCTAGCATGATAGGACCAAGCCTGCCAGGAGTGCAGAAGCAGCGGCCAGCCTGCCTCATCGCACACACCAAGAGGCGATTACCTAAGTGACGGGAGAATTTCAGAGACGCGTCAGATCCCAAATGGAGGGGATAGAATTGGCAGTTCAAACAACTCTTTGATTTCCAAGCCAAGAAGCTATAATTTACATAAATGACAGGAAATGCATGCTCCTTTACATCAAAGCCTGTGCATTTCAGCGTGGACCTGACCATCTGTGCCAGGATGGCTAACAGAACCCACGTCTCAAAGGATATGAGAGTAGAATTCACCAATTTATATTTTGGGAGAGAATGATGACATCAGTGCTGCAAAGGACCCTGGTCATCACCTGGCCCAACCACGCTGCTCAATATAGACAAGAGCAGATGGGTGTAGGTAGAGCAGGTGACTCACTCAAGGTGACTTAGCTCACCAAGGCAACAGCAGATGCAGGTACAGTGTGTCTCAAGCCCCAGGTGAGTGTTACTCTAACAGGCACTTGTTCTTTGTAATGACTTCCCATCCCCATGGTAGCAGAGCGAAAAACAATTCAAGAGGGATTTGGAATCTGCTCCCCAGTTCTGTGGTCCTGAGGAAGCTGCTTGTCTAAGCACAAGTGCTGTGTGCTGTAATCCTACCTCAAATAAAACTGCACCTCTCTAGCTTTACCTACACTGGCTCTGTCGGGCTCCAGAGTCCCTTGACACATGTAGGGAAGGTTGTGTCCAGGGCCTGCTGTCAATGATCCTCTGGGCAGGGAGAGGTCAGCCTGTGCCTGTGACATCATTCCTCGGCCTCAGTTGTCTCCAGGTGCCTCTAGCCAATGCACTGTGATACTGGGTGTGTTAGTCTGCTGGGCTGTCACGACAAAATATCATAAACTAGGGTCTTAAACAACAAAAATGTGTTTTATCACAGTGTTGGAGGGTAGAAGCTAGGATCAAGGTGCAGACCAGTGCACTTTCCGGTGAGGCCTCTCTTCCTGGCTTGCAGACGGCCACCTTCTACCATATCCTCACCTGGCTGTTTGTCAATGCCTGTGCATGCAGTGAGTGAGAGCAGGCTCTCTTCTTATAAAAACACACATCCTGATGAATCAGGGCCCACCCTTTGACTTCATTTAACATTCATTACTTCCTTTGAGACCTCATCTCCAAATACAGTGACACTGGGGGTTAAGGCTTCAATGTGTGAATTTGGGGGGACACACACATTCAATCCATAAACCAGGGGCAGGTGCGCCCACTCCGATGCTGCTGCTGTTCCCTGCTGTCCAGGCAGCTTGTTCATGTATTTTTGGCGTTCCCAGAAAAATAAACATCCTTTAGGTTTTATTCTTTACTTGTGCAGATGAGCAGGAAAGCATTTCAAGGTGTTGACTTCTCTTTCTGGAATGAACGGTACTGTCCTTTCATTCACTGAATCCACCTGGTTGGGCTGTGGCAGCACTGTTGTGCTCTAAGCTGATGGAACCCCAGGTTTCAGTGGGGCCCCTCTGGCCCTGTGTTTCTCAGCTCCCCTTGCAGAGTAGAAATGTTGCCCCCAACCACCAGTCCTGGCTGAAAGGTCAACTACACAATGCGCTCCAGCAAAACAAAAATGAACCGGGAGGGAGGGACTGCAATGCAAGAAAAAAGCTGATGAGCACAGATGGCGATAAATACATACATCTAATTGACGATGAGCTATAAAAATCAGTATTGTTCTCAGGTTGGTAAATGTGGAATTAAAACTGGACAAAAGTGGTAAGAGAAGATCACCTTCATCTTATTAAGGGTTGGCTATAGCTATTGAGATACAAAAAACTTAGTATTCAATTAAGGTTATAATAAAGTTCGTGCATTCACAATTTAAGGGTAACGGCCAAGGCACAGCAAACAATTTGTAATTTTCGAATCAATGAAAATAAGTGCTGGCGAAGAAAACACAATAAATAAATCCATTCAACAAAAGGCAGGAAAGGAGGAAAAAAGGAAGCAAAGGAGAAAAAGCATAACAAAGTAAGATGGCAGCAATGCATCAAAATGTGCCACAAGAAGCACCAGGTGGAACAGTATGAGCCTGCCATCTCTTTATGTAAGAGTATTTGAATATTGGTAATTGCATATCGTTCAACTTGTTATATAGCAGGCAACAAATAAGAAAATGGACTTTAATTATATATATATAATTGATTTCAGAGAGGAAGGGAGAGGGAGAGAGAGAGAAACATTAATGATGAGAGAGAATCATTGATCAGCTTCCTCCTGCATGCCCACAACGCAGACATGTGCCCTGACTGGGAATCAAACCGGTGACCTCCTCGTACATAGGTCGATGCTCAACTACTGAGCCATGCCAGTCGGGCAAGGAAATGGACTTTTAAAAATTCAACTATATGATGCTGGAAAGAGGCACACCTAAACAGAATGTGGGGAAAGATTGGAAGAAAGTTGATTAGAAGACACAGCCGTCCATGTTAACCAAAAGCTGCCGACACAACTGGACAGTGTTAGCAAAGCAGAATTTAAGGGACAAAGCACCGTCAGGGATGAAACCAGATGCTTTCAAGATAAAACAAATGTTTTCTGGAGAGCAAGCAACAACCATAGACCTGCACGTGTCTAAAAAGTATGTGGCTTAATATATAAAAAAGACAAACTATAAAACAAATCTACTCAGTTATCTATCTGCCTCAGAAAATTATAAGAGGAAGTTAACATATGTGCATCATTAGTGAGAAAACTTAACTCTATCGGAAATTGAGAGAACAAGCAAGAAGCAATTGTACTGTTAAAAAAGATAAGATATGCAAAGTACCATTTACACAAGACTGAAAAGAAATATATTCTCTCCCTTATAAAATGGAGACTATACCATTTTTTCAAGTTCATATTCAACATTGAAAAAAATGGTCATGTGTTCGGTCACAAAGAAAAATCTTCAACAAATACCAAACAAGTAATAGTATCCAAGTTACAATGAAATTAAAGTTTGGAAATAAGGAAAAAGCTTATTGTGTAGGATATTGCCTGGATGCAACAGTAGCCCCAGTGCACTCCCAGGCAGGCTGTCCCAGAGATGATGCAGCAAAAGGGACACAGAGGACCACATTCAGATGCTGGAACCCCAGAGTTGATGAAATCAACGCAAGTCACAGGGAGGGAAGCAGGTGGAGAAAGGGTAAGACACACCTCGGAGTGGGTGCGAGTGTGAACTCCCTGAATCCTAGGGTCCAGGGTGCTCATGGGTCCTGTCTCTCCTCTGCCACCTCAGCTTCCCATGGAGGGTGTGGTTGTGAGGACTGGAGTTGAGGTTCCCTGGGCCACCCGACGTGCCTGCTCCTTGGAGAGACACCGGGAAGCAGGTGTGGCTGGGCTGTAGCTCACTAGTCTGTAGCTCACTAGTCTGTTGAGGAGCCGTGGTTTTCATCTGTTTCTTGGGCAGAGCACTGGGCCATGGAGAGACCATAATGGGTGTCCCTAATGACTGGGCGAGTCTGGGGGAGACAACACACCCAGAGGTGACATAATCATGACTTTCCAGCCCTTTCCTGCTATTCGAAGACCTTCTTTAATACATCATATTTTAAGGACTTATTGCATCTAACCCTGACATGTCTTACAGGTTACTAACTTACTTTTTGAACTTAATACATCTATCAGTTTTGCTGTGTTCATAAGCTACTTACTCTTTATCTTACCTGACCCACCCTATGCCTTCACTGTATCTCATAAAGTAACAGCTTACTTAGAACCGATGCTGCACTCATTTTATGGTTTCATGAGTCACTCCACAGGCTCTTTGGAGCACCCGAGTGAGTCTTTCTCTAAAGCACGCAAAGGTTTTAGCCTGGGTACGGACTCGTGGGGCAGAACCACTGCTCATAGAAACACATGCACACATAGCACATGCACACACAGTACAAACACACACAGATACTCATACACACAGATTCACACACACACAGACAGACTCACACACACAGACTCACACACACGCAGACTCACACACACAGATTCACACACACACAGACTCACATACACACGCACACACACACACTCACCCACACAGAGACTCACACACACACACACAGACTCACACACACACAGACTCACACACAGACTCAGCATACCTCAGGGGAACAGAAAGTGACTTTGGCAGTTTAATTGGCTAATCTGCATCTTCGACAGCATCGTTTTTATTCCTAACTAGGTAACTTATAACCATCTGATTGTGGAGGAGATTATGGCAAGCTTCATTCTGTGAGGAGTTGAGTTTAAACTTATAGTGAATCCTACTGGCACCTGTGATTGGAATATAAAATTAAAATTTATAGTTATATCCTATTGTTATCAATATTTATATCATATTAGCTTCATCATTGTTATATCATAATATAGATAAAACAGCATAAAGTATTCTGGGCCATGGCCTTGCTCTGACTTTAGGTGAGTTCCTCTCCGAAGGGCTCTCATCTGTCTGCCCGCATACCTGTTGTTTGCATGACCACCAGGTCACAGGGTCTTACAATCAAGCTCACAATGGTGATGTCGGCCCTGACATGCTCAGCGCCTTCTCGTCCATCCCCCGTGTCCTTCTTGCAAGGCTGGTGGGCTCTTCGACATTTGACAACAAAAACAATCAGGCACATTTCACCATTTGTCCAAAATATAAGCCCTTGTCTAACCCTGAAATGCAGACAGAAGAAACTCCACCTGCGCTGCTCCTGTTCAATGTCACGGGCAGGAGAGAGAGAGAGAGAGAGAGTGCCGCCCTACCTGTCAGCACAGGTGGGAGGGGCGTGGGCTCCTTTATGTCCAACGTGATGCTTATTTGGGAAGGGGTAAGAATTTTTTTTTTTTTTTTTTGCAGATGTAGTCCCTTATTCAATCTGGGCCTCCACAAAGACAGACAGAAAGCACAGGGATATTTTTTTTTCGCATCCCAGTGGGGGTAAGAATTTTTAGAAAGTGAAAATAAAACCTCGGAGACCTCTTCCCATTTTGTCTTTTGACCTGAAGCTAGAAAATCAGTAAGAGAATTTTTAATTTGGAGAGCAGAGGTGATGCATGTGCGTGCGCGTGTATGTATGTGCATGTATGTGTTTGTGTGTGTGTGTGTGTGTGTGTGTGTGAAGGGGGTGGAAGAAGAAAAACTTAGTTGCTACTCCAACTCTGGGAGGTGCTTCTCAACTGGTTAGAACAGTGGTCGGCAAACTGCAGCCCCTTGAGTGTGGCTCTTCCACAAAATATCACGTGCGGGCGCGCATGTACAGTGCGATTGAAACTTCGTGGCCACACTCAAGGGGCCAAAGAGCCGCATGTGGCTCGCGAGCCGCAGTTTGCCGACCACTGGGTTAAAAGAACTGTTTAAATCAAGAACTCAGACTGCGAATTAGAGATTACATGGCCCAGGCCCTGTCCCTGAAGCACATGGTCATCTCTTTATATGAGGAGCGTCTGGGATTTTCCATAATGAAAAGGAAACTCAGAGCCAGACGTTCCTGGAGGAGCTCGGAGATCTCAGGCTGCAGGTGCTGGAGCCTAACACTTCCAATACGCAGTTTAAATTGGGAGTTTTCGATCCACTTGGTGGCGATGACTGGCAGGGTGAACGCAGCATGAATAAATTTCCCCTAATTTTTGGAGACTCCCACCACAGGGATGATGTTCCTCGTAGTGATTTACACAAGCAGCCAGTGGTCTGGCAGGTCCGGGTCCAGCAGCATCATTCCTCCTGGTGTTGGTCAGCCCTCCACTGCTGCCCCTTCCCCCCGCTGTCTTTCTCAGCGAGATCCACACGGTGTTCCCTGCCTCCAGCAGCACCCAGCCTCTCCTCCCTGCCTTTGTGACGGCAATCCTGTTGCCTTCCCTTTTCTCTGCACGGCCTGGCTTCTTTTTTTAAAAAAATATATTTCTTTATTGATTTTAGAGAGGAAGGAAGAAGGAGAGAGATAGAAACATCAGTGATGAGAGAGAATCATTGATCGGCTGCCTCCTGCACACCCCCTACTGGGGATCAAGCCCACAACCCATGCATGTGCCCTTGGCTGGAATTGAACCTGGGACCCTTCAGTCTGCAGGCTGACGGTCTATCCACTGAGCCAAGCCAACTAGGGCCTGGCTTCTGTTTTTACAGAACACCCCTAATGAATGACATGTGTGGGAACACCTGATTCCTAGGGCAGGTGGAAATTTCCGTGCACTCCCCAAACACCACATTTGAAAGGGGGACTTTCCCCTCCAGAGATGGGTCATAGACTCTTTGCATTTGGACTTGACTTTTATGGCTAGTCTGTCCGTCACTTTTCAGAGCCTCCCAGTGTGAAAGAGCATACACGGTGGCCGCCCAGACATTCACTGAACTCAAGGGCAGCGCAGGAATAAAAGTTCACCAGTGGATTCCAGCAAAATGGCACCTCTAGTGGGCAGGGCTGTCCTGAGGTGACTGCACCCTTGGTGACGAGCAGGGCTGCCCACCAGCAGTTGCACCCTGAGTCCATGATCACCCCTAGAGTTGCTCCTCAGATTCCATGTCATCCTGTGCCACTTAAGTAGAAAGGATCAGTTAAGCTGCAAGCATGCTCCCAACCTATAGCTGAGCATGTTAATTATAGTTCTTATAGGAAATCCACAGGGTGGGTTCAGGGATTGGGGGGCAGGGACTCTCACCCTCTAGCACCAGGCTCCTGTCAGAATTCACCATCTGGTGTCAGGCAAGGACAGTCATAGACCTGCCTCCAGGCATTTTAAATCTTTGCTTCCCAATGACTATAAATGAATCCCCCTTCTCATACCCCAATGGGACAGCTGGTCAACCAGACGCTAGAGCAGAGGTTCTCAACCTGTGGGTCTCGACTCCTTTGGTGGCCGAATGACCCTTTCACAGGGGTCGCCTAAGACCATCCTGCATATCAGATATTTACATTACAATTCATAACAGTAGCAAAATTACAGTTATGAAGTAGCAACGAAAATAATTTTATGGTTGGGGGTCACAACATGAGGAACTGTATTTAAAGGGCCAGAAGGTTGAGAACCACTGCGCTAGAGGGAGGTTAAGGCAAAGACGGAAAAGAATGAGAATGGGAAACACTCTTCACAGCCCCAAAGCAAAAAACATGTTTAGCTTCTGCAATTCTGCAGACATCTAAACAATTCCTGAACGTTAGACATTTAGAAACTGTGCCCCGCTTGGAATAATTGGAACTGATTGTGGAAGGGCCTGCGTTTCACTAACCCATTTACAGTGGTAGGAACTGCTTCTCATAGCCAACTGCCAGACGGCTGTTTATTCAATAACTTCAATGCTAACGGGCCCCCAGGCAAGGAGACTGCTTGGCCACCAACTGTGGCATCTCCCCCATCCCTCCTGTTTCTGAGGTGGCCTGGCTGTGGTCCAGGGCCTCCTGAGATCTCAGCCAGCGGGAGGAGTACCTGCCCGGCCTCTTCCCAGCACCACGAGGCTTCATCCCACACACGCTGAGTCTTGAGGAGACAGGAAGGGCGTAAAGAACATGTCCTGTTTTGTTCCCGTGCCGTGATGGCTCAATTTCTCATAGTTTATAGTAATAAAATATGCACAACTCTTATACCTGAAGAGCAGGGACAGAAACGCAGATGGAGTCGTCAGGAAAACTTCTGAACCAAGAGCACCCTGGGGAAATGGTGTCAGGACGACACTGCTGAGCCGCACGAGGCTCAGGGATGGCTTCTCCCAGGAATCCGTCTCTCAGGGGCCAGCAGTGCGGCCGGCGTCTGCTCCCGGGCTTTAGGCGCTCCTGCTAATCAGGTTTGGGATGTGCCTCCTGTCAAGGCAGGAGATTGTATGGTAGAGGTGTCAGGAGGAAAAGGGTTTGGATGCGGCTCTCCAGGGGTGGACGTGAACCTCTGGGAATTTTGATACCGGAAGTACATTCACGTTGTCATATTATCTACACGATTTTCTTAATATGAAGATGCCATTTGTCTTTTTCACAGTGTTGTCATTTGCACTGATGGTGCGGAAGCAAAGGTGGGCATATTAGTGAGAGTTCTCCAGAGAAACAGAACCAATAGGGTGTGTGCGTGTGTGTGTGTCTGCCTGTCTGAAGGTGCACACATATGTACAGAGAGAAAGAGGGTAAGGTCCTCTCATTGAACTCGCCTAAGAGACCTTTGAGAAAAGGTTGAAGGCATTTCTGCCTCCCTGCCCCCAATCCTGATGGGAAGGTACTTCCTTCATCCCATGAACCAGCCTCGAAGCAGTAGGTTCATTAGCATTGCAGGTGTTGCTTCATTTCCTTCTCACAACACTCAATCCCGTAGGTGTTGAGGCCATTTGACAGAGGGGGACACTGAGGCACAAACCCAAGGTCTCTGACTCTATAGCTCACTCCAGCCATATCTGTCTCCCCCCTAGTTCTTTCATTTCCTGATTTTTCTTTGATTTCCTCAGTGAAATTTCCCAATTTTTTGTATCCATTAATAGCTAAGTGGAAATCAATTGAAATATTGAGTATGGTGGGGGATTTATCCCAATTCGGATCATTGAAAAAACCATTTGGATTTGGGTCATTTATCTAATTTCACAAGTTTCTCAATTCTATTAATATCTGTATTAAATTTTTCAAGTGACCCCGCTTCCTTTCTCACTGTAGCAGAGCCAGGGCACGCTGGACTTAGTTCCATGACATTGTAAACAAATAACGAGGTGACATTTTGACATTTCATGGAGACATTTGCTTAAAAGCCGTTACATCAACTTAACGGAACAGATTCAAAATATAATATAAAGTGAAATATATTCATCATACGCCGTCAAGGTTGTCAAATATGTACACAGACTTTACCTACATGTCTTATTCGTATCATTTATCTGTTAAAATTATTTTTTGTAATTAAGTGGTCAATCATAATTGCTTTTACTATTGGGTTCTTTCTTGAATTTGGTATTTATAGTGAAACGATGTCTTAAAGCTCCCTTTCTCCAGGTGCCCTCGGCGAACTTCGAACAGCGTGCCTCTGACACCAACATAACACCAAACGGAACCTCCCTCACACCCCCTCTAAACGCGCTCTTGTTTCCAAACCCATCACGAGTGAACTGAAAACTTATCACTAACATTTCTCACAACACAGCCAGAGGTGAGACACGCTGTACTTCGGCTTTGCGTTCTTCCACTAAATAGAATTGATAGATGCAAAACCTATTTATTTCATCTGTAGCAACATTAACAGTTTTTGTGGTGGTGGTAAGAAAACATAAACCACGTTAACCATCTTAGGGAACAGTTCAGTGACATGAAGTCACTCCCCATCCATCTCCAGAACTTCCTCACCTTCCCCGGCTGAGCCTCTGTCCCCATGGTAACAGTGTTTGGGAAGCTTGATTGTGCGCTCAGCGTAGAGTCCACCTAGTGTCACATGAATGGCTGGTGATCACGTGGTCCTCATCCAACTTGTTGATAAAATATGAACGGCAGAAGTCAGACCGTGGTTCTTTAACATGCTAACCGAGAACCCGTTGGTCGCTATAGCAACCCGCCACTCAGCACTCTGCAAGCTGTTGTCCAGCTAGCGATGCTCCCTCCGGTGTTCAGTCTCCTCACAGCTCTCCTCTGTGCTCACAAGAATGTCAGTCTTTGTCAAAGGACTTGCTGAAGTCCAGCTCACAGCCCCATGAGCCCATCCCTGATATCTAACAGATCCTTCTGATCTAATAGACCAGGGATCTTGCTTTTATTTATATATATATTTTTAAATATTTTTTATTGATTTTTCACAGAGAGGAAGGGAGAGGGATAGAGAGTTAGAAACATCGATGAGAGAGAAACATCGATCAGCTGCCTCCTGCACACCCCCCACTGGGGATGTGCCCGCAACCAGGGTACATGCCCTTGACCGGAATCGAACTTGGGACCCTTCAGTCTGCAGGCCGACGCTCTGTCCACTGAGCCAAACTGGTCAGGGCAGGATCTTGCTTTTAAAAATGCTTTTGGCAGGACTTTCCCTTCAGGACACATGCTGGCTCTTAATTGCTGTTCTTGGCTATAAATACACTGCAAGGCCTGTGTATGTCCAGCACCCTCAATTGTTTCATCGGGTTAGAGGACCTACTTGTCTGTACTCTACATGGACAGGTACATCTAGAGACAACGTCCAAGCAGGTGCCACCATCTCCAACGCTGCCTGCCACCTGGCATGGCCTTCCTTTCAGTATCCGGGCACTGTCTGATACACACCCTCCATCGTAGCTGCCCATCACCTCCTCCACACCCCGGCACAGCCTGGTCCCCCGGGCTGCCTGCCATGCTGTTAGGTACCTCTGGACCCCTACCCTAGCCCCCAGGTGCCACCATCCCTGCAATTCTTCATGACAGCCCTCCTTCTGAATTTCCAGTAAAGCACACATTCATCTCTTCTCAATCAGCTGTGTGTGTCTGACATATTTCCACAGACCCTTCCACTTGCCAAGTATTGTTTTCCTCTCTGAATCCTCACACAGTCTTTTGAGCTAAGTATTACCCACTACCTCCACCTTGAGATGTGGAATCAATGCTGATAAAGGGAAATAACCTGCCCAGGCACTGGGCCTGCGTGAAGTGGCCTCTTAGCCCTGGGCCACGCTGGGCTACGGAACCAGTTCCTTCCTGCCACTTCAATGGAACATCCCCTTATTTCTTTTTTTAAAAAGATATCTTTTTATTGATTTCAGAGAGGAAGAGAGGGGAAGAGAAAGAAACATCAATGACGAGAGAGAGAGAATCGCCACTGGGGATTGAGCCTGCAACCCCGGACATGTGCCCTGACTGGGAATCCAACCGTGACCTTCTGGTTCATAGGTTGATGTTCAACCACGAAGCCACGCCAGTTGGGCTCCCTGTTACTTTTAAAGTCTCTGAAGAGAAAATGTTTAGCATTTCTGGTAAGTCCATGATGGGCTAATGTTCTCATTTAGATGAGCTGGATTTCCACCAGCTGCTCACTCAATGGAGGAAACCCCCAGCACCAGTCACACACGATGAGACGGTGCTTTCCCGTGACAGTTAGAGGAGCCCCGTTTCTCTGCACCCACATGTTTCTCCTGCAGAATCTCGCTGATCCTGCGGGCTTTCAACCAAGCACCTGTCCTCGGGGCACAGAGCGTCACAACTTAATCTCATCAATTAAACATTTCATTTGGAAAGAAATAAAGCAAGTGTCACACGGCCCCCTCCCCAAAAAAGTATTCATATCTTTGACCTGAAATGGCAAGGTGTCATGCCTGTACCAGCTTACATCTCAGCCTTGCATCCCCATTTCTGAGGCAGGTGGCATTAGTGGCTGCATCATACGATTGTTGTGTGAGTAATCCATAAGCATCAACTAATTGCAAAGCTATGTGAACAACAGAGGCATAATAATCACTCCTTATCCTCCTCACTAATACTTCCCCCCAGAAATTATGCAAAAACATGAAGACCAGGCTTAGAGACCAAGCTCTGTCAGGGTGCCCTTGTGCCAACTTGCCGGAAAGGGAGGCCTGGATGGAGATGCCAAAGAAGGAGAGTGGCTGGAGTAGAGAAAACACCAGGGAATGGCAGTGAAATGATAAGAAATGAGACGGAAGTCCAATGGGTCAGATAACTATGAGAATTAGGTGCACACTCCAGCACCAATCATTCAGCCATAAATATGGATTGATTGTAAGCATCCTGACTTGTCCCTCATCACTTTGCCTCTTTTTGATATTCAATATTTTCTGTCTTGTTTAATATTATACATAAAGATGCTAGGACACAATCCTGTGTGGCCCTGGTAAGAAGGACACACTCGGAAAGTCACCTGTGAGAAGTCCCTGTAAGCACTCGCAAGTCAGACTGTGCCCACGGCACAGGCACTCTTTGGGGTGTGGCTGCCTTTGCCCTCTCGGTTTTCAGGTTTAGTGACTAGTGAGTGGTCTGCTGCCCCTGAGCTTGGCAAGGCCTGTGCAGCTTGGCAAGGCCCAGTGCTGGCCCCATTGGCAGGAGATAAACGGGCTCTTCCCAGGGGGACCAGGCACGGGGAGTCTGCAATCTGGCCTCTTCCCTTCGCTGTCTTCACAAGCACTCCCTGGGAACCCTCTCCAATCTCGGGAGCAAATGTACTGTGGAAAAACACAGATTTGGGTAAAACCCAAAAGCTTCATAGTCATCATTCACAGGGAAACGAGCGCTCAGCTCCCTGACGCACTTGTGCTGGATTCGGTGGGGCAAGCGCGAACCACAATGACTCCCGCGCGTGTGGACAGCTCCCTAACACGGGGCCAGTGTTCGGCAGGGAAGTCAAGTTGCTGGCGGTCTTGGGGTTTGGGGCCAGCACAGTGTTGACTCTTTTGAATTGTACTTTTTTTTCGGGTTCTGGCTTCCATGGTGGACGTTTACCCTCACCATTCTCTTCTGTCCGGTATCCAACCCTTCACATCACTGTTTCCCACCCCCTCACCTGGCCGGGCCCCCTAATGCAGATCTCCCAGCAGCCTGGAGCCTGCAGGGACCACGTCACACGTTGCGCTGAGTCCTATTTGTCTATGTATTTAGCTGTGTCTTGTCCACCTTAGTTGTGTTATCTCCGTTTTAGAGACAAGAAAACGGAGGCTGAGAGCAGTCACTGATTTGCCTGATGCGAGGTCACAAAACCCCAAAACAAACACATGCGGTTGGGTTAACACCGTTAAGTTGGACGGAGACAGCTTGGAATTGTGTGGACTGGTTCCCCTCCCAGAGATGCGGGCCACGCGGCTGCGGCAGTGCACTCACATCTCCTGGAAGCGATGAGATCAGGTGTGTAGTTAATGAATCACTCATATTCCAGGGAAGCAGCCGCTGATGGCGATATTTGGTAAAGAACCCAAGTCTGAGGTACTGTTAATGCTCGACTCGGACGCTGATTTACTCCGAAGGACATTCGGTGGCATTTTACTACTCGGCATGGGAAGGGACCAGGCTGAAATGACAGAACGGGGGGATCAAGAATCCCTTCAGGAGCCATGATCCGTTGGGAAAAAAGAGAAGATGTGAACATGACGATAGTGGGAAGACAGTCATTCCAGATGCAGTGTCCCCAGGATGGTGGCACAAATCAGATTCCCTGCACTGGAAATTCTGATGCTTGTAATAAAAATAAGAGTGTGATAAGTGAGTCCTTGCAACCGCTAAGAGCCAAAACACGTCCTTAGCTTTTTGTCATCTGAAGGTTGGCGGCCATTAGCAACCGCCTTGGAGCCAGCCCCAGCAGCTGGACAACGGGGTTCTGCTACAATGGAGACGCCCCTAGTACCCAGGTGTTCTCACCTGCAGTGCCCGAGTTTCCTTGCACTGTATTCAGGATTACAATTATTTACATATCCTTTTGCCCTTAAAATTCACACCATATCATCATCATCATCATCATCACTCTGTTGCAAGTCCCCCCTCCACCCGTAGTATTGCATTCCCTTTAAAACCAAATCAAATTAATGCTGGAAGTCACACTATTTTGTCCCATGGAACATGGCTGCAACCCTTAAGCACAGCAACTACACAGAAGTCCTAAAATGCTTATTAATTAAATGTACATGAAAACACAATATAGTACAATACAAAATAGCATTTGATGGAGCTTTTTTAAAAAATGAAATATGGGAGATAGTATGAAAGAATAAAGTGGAAAACTAAATATCAGCTTCAAGATAACACACTATGTTTTGTTTTTATTCAGCCTTATATATAGGGCATCCCAAAACTGTATACACATTTAACAGCTGATAACTCAATTGATGCTCATTTCTTTTCAGATTTAACCCACTGGAATGAATAATTATTCAGTGTGTATACATTTTCGGGGGACACCCTGCCTTTGAATCCAAGTGCCTGCCAAGAAGATAAAAGGCTTGTGTCTATGGGCAAAACGTCCTGATGGTAGTAATTTGTTGAGGTTCAGTCTAAGTCAACTAAAAATGTACCAGCGATTCCCAATTCTGCACCCAGGCTACTAACAAAATTTTAAGGCAACATCAAAACAGTGTCTTCCCTGCCTCTACCTACAGCCTCAGGGTGTGGTCACCAAACACTGGTGTCCTGCCCGGCCTGCCACGCTGCAGACATCTGGGGAGTTACATGGTGAAGATGGAGCTCACGGATGATGGCCTGATTCAATTTTCCTTACCCTTTGACATAAAATTGCAAGCAGAAATGGCAGCATAGAAGTCATTGGAACGTAAAACCTAAAGATTTGTTAGGCAATGCAGAGAGCATGCGATGTGTTTCAGCGAGATAATGCAATAACAAGCAGGAGGGAGGGAGTGGAATAGAACCACGTGAACGCCACCACACTGCACACTTGCTGTTTGATATGTTATTTTGTGGTTTACGGGTTTTGGTGCACTTTGCTCCCAAATCACATAGAAGCTGTTTCCCACTCTTTACACAACCCCGTCGCTCCTTCCTTACAGAGACAGGCCCTAAAGGTGGGCCAAGCTGGTGACCTGGACTGAGTGGGATCTTGAGGAAGGTGCACAGTGATGGTTCTGGACTCAAAATTGGGACAATAAAACCCTAAAACACACTTTTAAAAGGATATAGTTAAGATTGTAATTACTTGGGAATGGATAAGTTATAAGGTGATTTTCATAATCAACTTAGGTAGGCACAGGGTAAAAATCTTAGGTGTTAATATTCTATATCTCAGGAGCCTAAAATAATTTTTTTTAAATATTTTTTTCTTGATTTCAGAGAGGAGGGGAGCAGGAGAGAGAGAGGGAAACATCAATGATAAGAGTTAATCATTGATCTGCTGCCTCTTGCATGCCTGACAATGGGGATCAAGCCCACAACCCGGGCATGTGCCCCGACCAGAAATCAAACTGTGACCTCCTGGTTCATAGGTTGACACTCAACCACTGAGCCACACCAGCTGGGCTAAAATATCTTATTAAATCATTTAAAATAAAATTAAATAAATTTAATAACATGTCCAAATATAAATACTTTAAAATATTTTCAGAATTGGCAATAGTGAATAATAAATCCATCCCTTTTAAACTTTTAGGTAGAATGTTAAATTTATATTATGACACACATCTTCGAACTTGGCTTTAGAAAGCACTTGTATGTGTTCAACATAACAAGGTGAGTACCCAGCTTCTTTTAACTGGAACTCTCTGTTAGCCTCTTAGAAAACCTCTCCACTATGAAAACTGACGCCCAGAAAAATGACCACATTGCTGAACAAACAGGTGAAGCTGGATGAGTTTGACTTTGAGAGCCCTGCCCTGACATTCTGGATCCTTCTCCCAGGATGCTGCGTCCTTCTTTTCTCCCTTTTCTCAGAACTTAAGTTCTTGCCCCTTTCCTGTAAAGTTCTGCTCTAATATCCTTAGGTGCATACGCTAAAGAGGTGAGATGTGCAACTCCTTCTGGCTGTAACCGAGACCTCCCTGTGAGCTAATGTCCATGTCACAGACTCAGGGTGGCCAAATCTGGATGAGTTACGGGCCTTGTAAAATTGCCATATGCCCTGTAACACTTATTCTTGATTTAAAATGAACTATTCCCATTAGTCACCGTATTTTACGAACTTCAACTGTGATGTGTCCAGTGACTTGATGTTGCTCTACATCAAGCATGTCAAACTCAAAGGCTAACACGGGCCAAATAAACGAGGCATGCGGCCCGTGGGCCGCCAGTTTGACATGCTTGCTCTACATTGTTGGGAGAAAAACCAGCCTTAGACCCCGAGCGTCCATGTTAAGGATAAAGATGCCTCTTGTACAATTTCACTGAACAAATGAATGCAAATGGTAGCGATAACGAGCTAGGGGAAGGTAAAAGGACAGAATGCGGTTTTTCTTTCCCTGGGGAGAAAGATTTGGTAAGCACTGAACTGATGACACACACAAAAAGTTGTGCAACTTGCCTTCGGGCCATAAGCAACATGGTGTCACCATTTTTTTTTAAATTGAGAAAATTTAGCTGAAATCTGCTAGAAATCAGGAAAGGAAAGCAGGAAAGGATTCCTGGAAGGTAACCCTCTGCCCTGCGCGAGGAGGTCGATGGTTAGGGTGAGTGAGGCCGGTGATTCTTTTTCCTCAGATACCCACTCATTGCTCCTGGCTTATCACACTCTTGTCCCATAAACATTTTATTATTTATATTATTTTCTAAAAGTAATACAGGTACTCTGACTAGGTTAAAGTTAAGGCAGTCTTCCTCCTATTGTGTGCTAGCAATAAACAGTGATTTTAGAAAATCCAGATGTAACAGGATTGGTGGTCAGCCCTAATCTCTGCCCAGGGGAGAAAGGGCTGGGGGAGAAGGTTGAGACCAGGAGGGGAAATGGCAGGGACCCCGATTCGAAACGTGGGAAGAAGAAGGACGAGTCTCCTGTGACCGGTATTCTCCCAGTTCACTTTCCTCAGACCAAAGGTAACCAGGAGAATTAAGGAATTGCGGCCACTTTCCTAGGAGTCCCAGGAACCATCCCTGTCACTACGGCATCCTGTGCACACATCGGCCACCAGGTGGAGCCTGACCGCACAAAGGGCCAGCCTGGCTTGGGCCATGTGCCCAGACCTCAGGGACAGGCAAGCTCACCCTGGTCATTCATAAGCCTCAGAAGAATGCCACTCAGCGTTGACACCATTGATTAAATTCTTTTAAACCCCATTTTTCAAAAAGGCCATTTTATTTTAGCATGCCTAGATTTAAGAAAAGGGGAGGGGAGAATACATTACTCCACCCTCCCCACTCTCAACTTGCACTCCCCAGAAGCGACCTTCAGCGTTTTAAGCTTTATTCCTCTCCACCCTCCAGTATTTACTTCCGTGTTTCTCAATAACCTTCTTATACTGTGACTTCTTCATCTGTGCAGCTGAAGAAATGACCCACTGACTGACTGCTGTGGGTCATGGAGTTCCAGTGCTCACACACCTCTTCCTCCCACCATAGAAGATCCTGTCCCTCCCCAGCTCTGCCCAACGTACTTGTGTAAAGACTTTGGTCAGTTCGGTTTTAGTATTTCCTCAATCACTGCATAAATATTAGTCACAGTTGAGCCAAAAGTCCTACAATTACATTTCCTTTCTTTTAAAAAAATATTTTTTATTGACTTCAGAAGGAAGGGAGAGGGAGAGAGAGATAGAAACATCAATGATGAGAGAGAATCATTGATCTCTGCCTCCTGCACGTCCCCTACTGGGGATCCAGCCCAGGCATGTGTTCTGACAGGATATGGAACCGAGACCTCCTGGTTCATAGGTTGACGCTCAACCAATGACCCACACAGACTGGGCTACATTTCCTTTCTTGTACATGTTTTTTTTTTTTAATTTCTTTATTGATTACGGTATTACATATGTTTTGTTGTTCCTGAAGGTAATAGGTGCTTCATGTCTTCCATTTACTTTGATTTCTACATAACTACCATTAATTAGTCTTAGCCATTCAAACAGAACTATTCTTCTTTCAATTCTTTCAGAAACATCACATAATCTCTTAGTTTTTTGTTTTTTTTTTCTTGGAAACCTCCCTCTTGGAGCTCTCTGTGCCCTGATCCAACACAGACCAGCTGCACTTGCCAATGGTTGACTGCTCCTGTCCCGGGGCCTCCCCTCCCAGTCCTTCTGGGGATGCCCTCTGCCTTTCTCCCGCAAGAGTCCCTTCTTCCTAGGGGGCGGTCATGGGGAATGTTACTCTCCTTCATGCTTCACTCCCTAGCTTTGGGGAAGTCTTCCAGTAGAATCCTTTTTGAGGAAGGATTCCTGGCAAGGAACATGTTAGAGATCTTGCTGATCTTTATTCCACCCTTACACGATGAGATTGGGGTGGGCTAGCCATTTCCCCTCAGGATTTCAGACCTTGTTCCTCTGCATTGGGATTGCTACTGGGAACCACAAGGCCCTTCCAGACCATGGCCCTTGAAAGTGGGATTTTTAAGGAAACTTTTAGGACATCCTCCTGATCTCTACTGGTCATAATGAAGTGCATGGGGATTTTAATGAATTAGTTAATTTATCCATTTTTGTTCTGTGTGTTCAGTATGCCTTTTCATTCCTCCAGTTCTGGGAAACTTTCTTGAATAATTTAGTTGATAACACTTTTCTCCATATAGCTTTTATTCCCTCTCCCCCCCTCCCAAAACTCCTATAATTCAGATATTGAATTTCATGGATTCATTTTCTAATTATTATTTTTTGCCTCCTACTTTCCACCCCTATTTTTGTTATTGTTCTACTCCTCAGGAAACTTCCTGACAACTTTACCTTCCAATCCTATGGATTTAAAATTTTTTTGCTATTGTATTTTCCATTTTCAAGAGCTCATTCTTACTCTCTAAGGAATCCTTTTATAGTATGATATTCTTGTTTCATGGTTGAAAATGTTTTGGTTATTTCTCTGGGGTCATTAATCGTAAGATTTTTTATTTTTATTTTTAGTTTCCTTCTGCTTAGGTTGGGACTTTCCTGAAAAGTCTCTTAATCCTTGGCTATATATTTATATTTCAGAGGGAGAATCCAAATGTTGATAGGAAACTCTACACGTCATTGCCATGCGTGTGGGGTGGGAGGAGGGGCTTGTTAATGAGTGGGCCTGTCCCAGGGTCATTAGTTGGAGACCTGGCTTTTCCACTGGGGAGCCCCCTGCCAGCATCTGTGGGTCTTTTCACTTGTGAAGGTCACTTCCTCAAAGTGCAGGCTGCAACCTCACAGAGGGAGAGGAGGTGGAGGCAGGGGTGGTGTAGGTTTGGCTGCCTGTCTTCTAGAACCAAAGCGAGGGGAAGGGAGCCGCCTGGCATAGGGGTGTGGATTTCAACTGAATTCCTTTTGTCAGGAGTGACAACCACCCCAGTCCCCAGGGTTCCTGGTGACCGATGCAGACTTGCTCTGGAGGTTTCTGTACGTCTCCGGCTGGGATCTGGGAGAAGCCCACTTCAGGCTGCCTGGAAAAGGGGTACCTAGATACCCCTGCTTCTGGTAGATGCCCCTTCAAGGTACCTGGTGCCTCCAGGCTCCTCAGTCATCCCAGGGCCCTACACCCCCACCACCTTGCCTCCATAGACCCTTCTCCCACCAACAAAGGCTCCAGCTTCTCCCCATCCAGTCAGCACACACCATCCCTTCTGTGGCTTTTCAAAATATATGGGCATCTCTTGCCTGTGGTCATCTCCCCTCCCATTCTTTTTTAAAAAACAAACAAACATATTGTTATTGATTTCAGAGAGAGAAGGGAGAGGGAGAGAGAGATATAACATCAACAATAAGAGACAATCATTGACTAGCTGCTTCCTGCACTCTCCCTACTGGGGATCAAGCCTGCAACCCAGGCCTGTGCCCTGACCCGGAATCGAACCATGACCTCCTGGTTCATAGGTCGACACTCAACCACTGAGCCACACCGGCCAGGCTCCCCTCCCATTCTTAGTCCTTTAGGACTCACTTCTTTTACTGCCATTTGAGGAAGGTTCTGAGGGGAGCCGGTGGCCAGCTCTCCATGGCTAACTGCAAATCCCTTGGCTTCTACAATACATTGTGCATTTCTAGGCCTTCAGGGAATGATTCACAAAGAATTCAGGAAACATTTCCTTTAAAAAGTTAGGAAATGTGAGGACAATGTGGACAAGCCACAGACTCAGAACCCCACCAGTGATTAGAGCAGTAGTTCCCAACCTTTTGTTGGCCATGCCCCACCTAAGCATCTCTGAAATCCTGATGCCCCCCCCCGCCGTGACATATAATTCTTATTATTCAAAAAGTGAACTCCTACTCATGTGAATGAAGCCTAAAAGGCCATTAACTTGTTCTAAACAAACTTCCAAAGAACATGGCAGCCATGAAAAAGAAAATAAAAAAACGAAAGGACAGTTGAGGTACTGAGAAAGAAATCTCGAAGAATTTGTTAAAAAAGAATAGTAATAATATGAAGTGATATGAAAAAATAGCAAATAAAGTTTCAAAACATATAATAGAGAACTGAAATGCATAAATATGTCACAATATATATTTATATGCTGCATATGAGGCCCCTAGAACCATAAAAATGCAAAAAATGCACTGTTAATAACTCATTCTCCAGTTGCCCCCCTGTGGGACGTGTGCCCCACCTTGGGAACCGCTGTGGTGGAGACTGAGCTGCGTGCGGCTGCTGCCTGTTCCCGGGCAGGCACACCTGTCTGTGTCCTGCTGGGATGAACCTCACTGGCCACCCAGTCAGGCTGTGTCCCAGGAGCGCAGGGAAGCCCGCGGAAGCTCTCCGCAGAGGACACGGTGCCACTCGAGGCTGCCACGCGCATCGCCTTTCAGTGGGCGCATCTATAAGGCGGCATAATATTTCTTGGGCCTTTTGGAAAACAGCTGCTTTAAACCACAATGTAAGGCTCTAGACTGCGACCAGGGGCCCAGAATAGACTGCAGACCAGTCCACCTTTCCATTTTTCAGGCTGAGTCCCCTGGCTCCCCTGCTGTTCCTCCTCCCTCCCTCGCTCCTGCTCCAGGGTTGTCAGAGGAGAAGGGCCGCTTTAAGACTGCAGAGAGCCTGCGGCCAGAGGCAGGGGAGGTCCCTGCTAACGCGCCTCCCAGGCAGGGAAGGTGAGCAGGGATCACTGCCCGCCGGCTGCCTGGGTGCGGAGCCTGA